>NW_011338848.1:0-1741 GCF_000735185.1 Notothenia coriiceps | reverse complement strand
GTGTGTGTGTGTGTGTGTGTGTGTGTGTGTGTGTGTGTGTGTGTGTGTGTGTGTGTGTGTGTGTGTGTGTGTGTGTGTGTGTGTGTGTGTGTGTGTGTGTGTGTGTGTGTGTGTGTGTGTGTGTGCAGATGCCAGCTGTGCCGTCCTGTCAGAACAGTGTGAGGAGCAGCCGTGTCCTGCAGACATGCAGTGTGTTTCAGTGGAGGCCACCAGAGGGCGCTACGCATGCCAGTGTCCACCGGGCAAACTGGGGGAGTGTGCAGGTGTGTGTGTTTGAGGAAAAAAAGGGAAACACCAATAATCCTCAAGTCTATGTTGATGTTTTTGATGTATAACACAATGTCATGTATGTATACTTTTGAATCGTTCTGGAATGTCATTGATTAATCTCTGTGTGTTTCTGTGTGTGTGTCTGTGTGTGTTTATGTGTGCGTGTGTGTGTGCGTGCGTGTGTGTACAGGCCATTCGTCTCTGAGTTTCTCAGGTAACAGCTACATCAAGTACAGACTGGCTGAACGGCTGCAGACGGAGCTGAAGCTCAGCCTCCGGATCAGAACTCTGCAGAGCAAAGGAATCATTATGTACACACACACTGAGCCCTGCACCGTGCTCAAGGTACATACTTCAAAACACACATACACACACACTGAGCCCTGCACCGTGCTCAAGGTACATACTTCAAAACACACACACACACACACACACACACACAAATAACAAGGTGTTGGTCTATGCTCTGGCAGTCACATTTTTTTAAACACAACCCGATTTAAGGAGATCAAGGAAAACATCTTTGAATCACCTTGATAACACTAATATATTTGTAATCAATTTAAATTATAATAATTATTAGGAAAACATTTTAGTTAGACAGTTGTTCTAACTGTTTAAAAATGTGAAGATAATTATTTGTATCCATATTATGATAATTTCTTCTTTGGTGTTGTATTAATCATTTCTGTTATTTTTCACACACTCTAGTGCATGGGTCGGCAACCTTTTTGATATGAAGTGCCATTTTAAAAAAAAAAAATTATCAGCGTGCCAACTATCGAGAATTATCAACGGGGGGAGGGCGGGGGAGCCTCGCTGCGGGGAAGCAGTGTCGCAACTTACACAATGCCGAATTTAACAAACACATTTAAATAATTGTTTTAAACGGCATAATAATAAGGACGATCGTCCGTTCTGTGATTCTCCAGAGCACACATGTTATGATATTAGGGTCATGCAGAGTGAGATGAGATCGCTGTCCCTTTAAGAGAGAGAGAGAGGGGGGTGTGGCTTGTGCATGTGTGTGTGGTTGGTAGAGCGACAGTGAGCGAGCTTGTGTATGTTTCTGGAAGTGAAACGAGGAAGCAGAAAAACAGAGGTCCGTGATGTATTTTGTGAAACAGAAGAACAGCTAAATAAATGCAACGGCCTCCCAAGAAGAGCTCGCCTCTCTCCAGTCATTTAAGCTAAAGTGGGTCATTGAACCTGAAGCTTGTTGCTTCTGCCCTCCTCGACTACGGTCTGGGAGCCGACAGGAAAGTTAAACACACAGATGGCCAGTCCGCCCCTTTGTAGCATATTATTTCGATGAGAGATGAGCAGATCGCCACTGGGCTTTCAACTAAATACACAGCCACGTAAAAACTGCGGCATTTGTACAGCTCCTTATGGGTACTGCAATTAGTGAAGTGCTTTCCTCCGTGGTGAAACGATCAGCACTGCACCACGGAGGAAAGCGGCAGAAAGT
>NW_011338847.1:0-1805 GCF_000735185.1 Notothenia coriiceps | reverse complement strand
TGACACATGCAGGTCACTCTAGCACAGATAGTCTACCACTGATGATTTGCATGCCACACACACACACACACACACACACACACTCACACACACACACGACTCTAAGAACACAGAAACAATCCGTCAGGTCCATCTTGAATATATCATATTGCTCCTTTACGAACCTGGAATTAGACACACACTTTATTTGCTTTCCACACAAGTTTGGATTTGACAAAAAGCTATGTTTTACAACAGTAGCTGCACAATCATTATTAACCACCTCACTGACCTCCCACATGCATGTACAAATACATAATGAGAACAAATGGTTACTTCTAGTGTTGGAAAAAATACATGATTATCCTGCCCGAAACAGCTCTCCAAAGTATCCCAAGAAATCATGCTTTAAATGGCAACATTTCACTTTCCACTCAGACACAGATGTGGCATAAAAGCTTATTCTACACCAACAAGACCTACAACTTTATCATCAACAAATCAACTGACATAATGCATAGATTTACATGCCCATACTCAACTATAACACATGGTAACTTTGAGTGAAACTGATTAAATCTACTCAAGACCAAGAGGATAAATACAGCCATCTCAATATTTCTCTAATGTTGTGATCTTACCTCATCTCTCTGTGCACACTCCTAAAGGTCTGCCCACTCACAGGTCGACTGAGACACTGGATGCTAAGCTAGCATTTCACGAGCTGCAGTTGATTTAGTCCCGTATAAAATAAGCCCCTGCTCAAATGCAGAATGGGGAATGTTTTGGTGGCTAAACTGTGTAAGAGCCTTGTGATCCTGAGTCAGGACGAGGCCAGACGGCCGGGGAAAGCCCAGGTGAGATCACTCGTAGTGTACAAAACTAAACAGTTTGTGTTTTTGAAAAATATCCCTACATCAATATGACATTTGTCGGATTTTTCCACCAAATGACCGAACAGGAAGGGCTGAGAGGAACATAACCTTCATTCAACAGCTGCAATGAATAGACTAGTATACCTACTGTATACCTACCACACACACACACACACACACACACACACACACACACACACACACACACACACACACACACACACACACACACACACACACCTTTTATACTTTAAATTCAGCTTAAAGTACAGAAGAAACTGAATAAATGGAAAGTTAAATAAGTTAAAAGTAAGGAAGTTGAAAGCTATAATTCTACTATTATGACTTCTACTTCTTCATACAGTATAGTAACACTCACATCAATACTACTAGTTCTGGTTTTAGATGTTGTTTATTTGCACTGAGACCAATAGTTTGAGTATGTTAGGCTTATTAGTGTCTCAAATTAAAGCCATGTATAAACGACTCCAAATGTATATTTACTCAGACATTCCTTCAAATATCAAACTTACATTAATATTCTAGTGACGTATGTCGAAGCGAACTTTGGCCTGACCTCATTTTTTAAGATTTCAGCCCGGGTGTTACGTGCCAAAGAGTTTTAAAAAATGACATTACCCATCTTAAGACAGAGATCGTGCTGAACATGACACAGCCACTCTGTCTCCGTCCAACGTGAGCTCCATTTTTCATTCTACTCAAACTAAAGCATCACTTCCTCTCCATCACACCCACAGCGAGACTCAGCCACGTCATGCAAGACTTATGACATGCCGCCACGCCGCCAATCCACCATCACAGGCCAACAGCTGCACATCAGGCCAGACCATGCTTTCCTCAAACACTGTTCACACACACACACACACACACACACACACACACACACACACACACACACACACACTCGACGACGACACGACGGAGGTAGAG
>NW_011338846.1:0-4391 GCF_000735185.1 Notothenia coriiceps | reverse complement strand
TAAATCCACGTGTCTCATAATAGAGCTACCAATAACCAGAGTTGGCTTCTCAGCGGGTGTCTCGCTGAGTGGGGAATATCTGTTAGATACGTGAACGGGTTGGTGGGGACCTGCGGGTTTCGCGTTATGCCCCTTCTGAACAGTCACCCAATCTCCCTGCTGCTCGGGAGTTGCCGGGGGACGGCTAAGAGGAGCTACCTTTTGCCGGTCCGCACCTGCTAACATGGGCTTTACTGTAGCTGAGTTATTTTCTAAGATGCGGAGCCGGGCTTCTATGGCTATGATTCCCGCCTCCAACCTAACAACTATACTACATTTAACACATGTATCGGTACCAGTAAAGGAGGTAGGGAAGTAACCAAACATGAGACAGTTAGAGCAGGAAATAGCACCCGAGGGTGGGGAAAGAGCCATGGCTAGCTATCAAGCTAAAGTAGCTACCGTTAGCAAACCCGAAAAGAGTGTAGGCAACTGTGGAGTTACAGTCGCTAAGAGAAGGAGAGTTGTGAGTGCTCAAGCTGTAGTAACGTGTGATTACAACGTCAGGCAGTTGCCGTGATCAAGAGTTTTAAAACGATCGATTTAGTTAAGATAATAAGCTATCAGCAACAGAACAGGCACACGGGATACCCGGAGATGACAACAACAACCAGAAGTTACAACATGCTTACCGCAATAGTGGTCCGTGTGTTTTGGTCGCGTGTTGTTTTTCATTCAGCCACAACCACCGGGAGTCTCATTTGTGGAAGTACCGTCACGTGTCAAGTCCCACTCTATACTTGGTTTGTACAGCTTTAAGGAACGACAAAACAAGACTCTCTAACACACATGCATACTTACACACACACATTTACACATTTAACATACAAACACGGCAAAAAAAAAACTAAAATTACTATATGCTATAGAGATCCTGCTAACGGCTCCTGTTTTCTGCTGCATCAAAATAATATCATCTTCTATCGGTGTGTGTGTGTGTGTGTGTGTGTGTGTGTGTGTGTGTGTGTGTGTGTGTGTGGATTGTAGCAGTGCATTTCCAGAAATAGCTCCTGCATGAACATCCACTCTATAATCAATGTGTTCCCATCATAATTCGCAGAGAGCGGCGGCTCCTTCTCTGGAACTCTCTCAGTGTAGTGCAGTTTGTGTAGAAGCTTGTTACCACAAATCTCTAACACACTACAAATGGCCGTACTATGAGACTGAGGCTATGGCTCTACATGGCTTGATTCCTAAATAGACTGTTGGACTATGATGTTGTGGGTCACAAGATTATTAAAAAAGTGTTTTTAAATACTCTTTTTTGAGTTTCACACATTTAACACAACATACAAAACAATGCATAACACCTCAACCTCCCATAGACAGCCACACAGCACATCCAGAATTTGACAACAATTGAATAATAGTAATAATAATCCTCATTTACGTAATCACAATAATATAGATAGACCACAAAGGATAAATAAAATATGTGTATACACATGCAATTACATACACATCATGCTGGAATATAAATCAAAAGATACAAAACTATGAGGAATATTATTTTCAGTCTGCAATATGTGAGTTCAGGTTAATCAGTCAACAGAAGCCTCAAGCGTCATCCATAGTTGATGTTACTTAGTTCTCCAATCAGAAAAATGCCCCCCCCCCCCCCATGAGAAGTAAGGCTTTCTGGTCAGTAGGCAAATAATCCAGAAAAGGTGACCAGACCCTCATAAACAGCCCGCCATTGCCCCTTGAGGTAGCAAGCAGTCTCACATGGGGGAGAGTGTTAAAAATCTCCCTGTAACAAAGGGTAACATTAGGAGGGGTGTCTTTTATCCATCTGTGCAAAATACAATTCCGAGCAATTACAAGGAGTTTCTCAAGAAGTTTGTAATGTGATGCAGGGAGAGTCAGTTCTCTAGAGCGAAGGCCAAGAAGGAAAACACCAGGGTCCTTCTTAATGTTCTTTTTAGATATCGCACTTATTTCCCTGGAAATAAATGTCCGGAATCTAGATATGAAATTACATTCCCAAAAGCAGTGAAAATATGTCCCCCTGTCAGAATGGCATTTAACACATAAAGGGGAAATGGAATGGTCTATTTTATGTAATGTGACAGGAGTAATATGCAGCCTGTGAATAATCTTATACTGGGTTTCCCTCAGTCTGTTACATATAAACGTGGTTCTGATTAAGTTTATAGATGCCTGCCAATAATCTTCAATATATTCAGTACCCAAATCATTCTCCCAATTACGGAAAATATTCGGCAGTTTGTATGTGCCAGCAGAACCAAGGAGTGAATAAAATGACGAGATAAAATGCTTTGAATGTTGGCGCTCCAAGATGAACTTCTCTGCGTCATTGCAAGGGAGGTTAAGAGAAAAAGACGTAGTCAGTGAAGTAACAAAGAGCCTTATTTGCAGATATCCAAATAAATGCTGTTTTGGGATATCGAATATGTCCTATAGCTGCCCGAAAGATAAGAAAATATCATCCTTGAATAAGTCGCCAATTACGTGAATACCCCTGTCCCTCCACAAAGAGAAAACAGATGAACTGGTGCCTGCAGGAAAGTCATGATTTTGAACTATAGGCGACAACGAGGACTTTACATCCTTCCTTCCCAAATATCTAGAAATGCCATGCCAAACTCTGATACTGTTATATACAGTATAATAGGATTGCATTTTACTTATGAATTAATCTTCTTTTTATCACAAGTGACCAGGCTCAAAAGTGAGTATGGAGAACAAGCCCAGGAATAAACACAAGTCTCCTTTTTGAGATATGCACATTGCCATGACCAAACGTAGCGTGCATGGCAGGCCCAGTTGTAAAATATCAAATTAGGCATAGAAAGGCCAATCCATATGTAGATTGCTGCAGGATATTAAGCCTCTGTCTGGGTTTTTTGCCATGCCAAATACATTTGGAAAGGGATTTTTCTAAATCGAGATTACATTTTTTGGTCAAGTACAGGGGGAGCATCTGTAAAGGATATAAAAGACGGGGGAGGACACTCGTCTTAACGCAGTGGTTCTCAAACCTTTTCTGGCATTCCCCACTTTGAACAGGTGTCGCGAGCTACTTTTACTCCTCTTTTTTTGTTTTTTGCAGTGTATATATTTAGCACATTTTAACATTATTATATGCTGGCCTTTAACCTTTGTGTGCCGTTTGGGTCTGTGGGACCCATTTGCAGTGTTTACTAAAATAACATGTATGCAATTTAATTCTTTTAACCTGCTCTATTTGGGGGTGGACCTCAACTCCTCCAGGGGGGTCCGGGGGCATGCACCCCCGGGAAGATTTTGTTTAAAATGTTGAAGTGAAATGCATCTGGTGCACTTTGAGCACAAAATGAATTTATGGATACAGCTCTCAACACTCAGATGAAAGAGAGCTGTATACTTTTCAATAATCCAAACATCTTTAGAATATGATCACAACCAATAACAAATCATTTAAAATTGTTTATTCTTATCTTATGTTACCATAGCATTCTTTTTTTTTATTTAAGCATATTTTACTCCCCTTTTAAACAGTATCTTTTTACAACTAGGCTATATTAAATAAATAAAGGTCTGTCTCGTTCGCTCACAGAGGCTGTGTGCTCCTCCGTGGCGATGACGGCTTGCGTTAAAAAATAATAATAAACATATTTGTAAAGTGGGGGGACACAAACGGGATTTCGAAAAGTGTCACGGTTAAATTCCTTGATCCACATTACTTTTCTTCCCAACTGCAACGCTGTTGTGTGTGTGTGTGTGTGTGTGTGTGTGTGTGTGTGTGTGTGTGTGTGTGTGTGTTTCACATGTGAGTGCATTTCACATGTGTATGAGAGATTTGTACATATGTCTGTAAATGATTTTTGTTTCAGTTGTGTGTGTGTGAGTACTGCAGGCCTGTCTCTTTTTCAAGGGATACCTGAGGCCTGTAACAGGAAGCAGGATTTTCGCTTAGCGGGCTAACTTCAGGGAAAACTCCGGCTTTCCGGTCCTACGAAGCTGGTTCTCTTTTTAGCAGGCTTAGATCTCCAACTTATGCTGAGCGGCTAACCTGCTCCGGAGCAGGTTAGGTTGCAGACTAACAACAATGTGTCCACACACAGGCATTAAAAAAATCTTGAAAAATCTTGATGCTGGGCGTGTCTGAAGCTTGGCGATTTCTTTCGAGCAACGCGACTAACAACCAATCACATGAATCTCCCGCCCCCGCTATAACAAAGCAATAGCAATGTTAAAACGAAGTAAACTGGATTTAAACTCTCCAAACAGGTGAAAACCTACCAGTTTACCCCACTGTGTCTGCAACCTCCCTCCATGCCTGGTTTCTCCGGTTTGTATCCCGGTAAATAGTTCTGGTCGTAAAGAACCAGGTGATTTGCTACCGTAAT
>NW_011338845.1:0-5332 GCF_000735185.1 Notothenia coriiceps | reverse complement strand
AACACTCTCCCACTGGTAGTCTCTCTAAAATGATGTTTTATATTTATAACGGCCTCTAGCTCGAGCTTTCTGTCCAAACCTTAAGGCACCATAGTCTTAGGTCGCATTCACACCTACTTGTTTAGCTATTGAATCGGTCACTGTAGCGTTAACCCTGATGCGGTTCATTGGATTGGTATGGAAGCAGTCCGATACCTCTGCTCCGCCTAAAAGAGGTGGTCTCGGGTCGCTCGCAAGTAAACTCCAGAGCGGTCATTGCCGGTGCGACGTAGTCCGCATCAAAACATGGGAAACAACTATTTGCGCGTCATTGCCTTGTTTTGCTATCTATGCTGTGTGCAACATCCAATAACCTATAGGGTCATGCATTCATTCTGGTGACTGCTTACCTCACTGGTGCCCTGTGTACAGAGAAAGGCAGTGGTACAATCTCATCAGAGCCACCTCCTCACTGCATAACGTCTCATTTTATGTGTTATGTTTTTAATGCACGTCGTCTGATTTATAATCCTATGCACTGGCCGCAGTCTGTTGATACACTTTCCAGATTAACAGCAGTATGAGAATAACTGCCAATGCGCTATGATGCAGGCTACTGTAGAAATTGCGGGATCTGCATTTTATCCGCTTAATTAATGTCCTGCATTGTCGAAAAGCATCTCCGTACAATGACTTTAGTTTACAGTTCATAGTCCGTTTGAGGTTGCCCGGGTGACGCAAACCCAACCTTCTGCAAATGAAACGATGTAATACACTTGCGTTTGGTGTAAAGACGCGGACTATTCGGCATGAATGCAATCTTAGAGATGGTCATTGCTCGGATCTTGGCCCTTAGCCCCTCTGCGACGATTGGAATGTAATGTTCATTCTTTTATAATTACCTTGTGGTGTCTTCAGATCCTCTCTAGATGCTCCGCCTTCTGCTGGTTCGGGGGATTTCACAATGAGTGGTTTGCCCCACCAGCTTGCCATGCCCTCCGTTCAACCAAATGACTGGATCTACACGTCAAGCCCCTCAAGGATTTCCCATATTCTGCCTCCAACCAAGAGCATGATTCGTAGCATACAATTCAGCTTGGTACTTTATCTTCTTCTGTCCCAACCTCCTCTGTGTACTTATGCAATATATATAATAGTTGTTCATGCATTAATTGCATTTTCTTCAAATCCTGCATATTCAAGTGCTAAGTATAAAGCCAAGCCGAGTTCATACAATTGCTCCTCAAGGACCAAGGCACGTCCTCCACGCAATGATAAATACTGCCTCTTAACTTTGCACCTGTGCAAAGGTTAAGGTATAAGTTCAGGCTGCGTGATCTCTGCCTAAGCTGCGACCTGCCCCCAGATCGCTATTCCCACTGTTTAAGAATCTGCGCAGCCACAGCCGCAGCTTTCCGCCTACCTCAACCCTGAGTATCCTGGGCCGTCGGTCATCTTCTGCCCACCAGCGCTATATCATGCTTCACAGGAATGAGATCCTTTCAGCACAAACAACCATGAACTCTTGCATTACTCGATGAATGAGTAAACGTTCAAAGATGTATATCTGTAGGATTCTGTTATTGCACACCAGGTGGTTGCTGGGTTAGATTATATTTATTTCATTATAGTATATTCCCCTCATAGCTGCATGCTTGGGGGGGTAAGCTCATTGTCGCTGCCTCAAGACTAGATACAGCAGTCTCGATAGGTAGTATATTCCCCTCAAAGCCGCTGTGCTGGGGGGGGATGGCTTTTCGGGGCGTTCCCGGGCCTTCACATAGCAGTTTCATTAGGTAGCTTATATAGGTAGTATATTCCCCTCAAAGCCGATGTGCTGGGGGGGGATGGCTTTTCAGGGGCTGTACACGGGCCTTCACATAGCAATCATTAGGTAGTATATTCCCCTTAAAGCCGCTGTGCTTAAGGGGGATGGCTTTTCGGCGTGTTCCCGGGCCTTCACATAGCAGTCACTATGTAGTATATTCCCCTCAAAGCCGCTGTTCTGGGGGGGGGATGGCTTTTCGGGGTGTTCCCGGGCCTACACATAGCAGTTTCATTAGGTAGCATATATAGGTAGTATATTCCCCTCAAAGCCGCTGTGCTGGGGGGGAATGGCTCTTCAGGGGCTGTACCCGGGCCTTCACATAGCAGTCATTAGGTAGTATATTTCCCTTAAAGCCGCCGGGCTTAGGTATCTAATCTCCACGCAGTTTTGGGGGTTAGTTATTTGATCATCACTCATCGTGCTGTGTATATCTATGGAGTGATGATGCCCGAGCCTAGTCGCCAAACTCAACTATAGAAGCAGCCTGCTTCTAATAAAAATGTTAAAGAAACACGTGAGTTGTCTGACTGAAATGGGGCGAAGCCTGCGAGCTAGTTCAGGCAGTCAACTCGAGCACTTATGCTGCATTTATACATAACGCCCCTTGCCACTCTACAACCAACCAAACAGAGTCTCCTTAATATGTCGCTCTATATAACCTGCCAGTTCTCTCTCCATGCATTGCTTGCTGCTGCTATTGCCGCAGCGACCTTTACGTCGCTGCTGCTTGCCTGCCCCACCACCACCCCAGCTTCCACCCCAGCTTCCACCTGTAGGCTTGGGGGTTAGTTATTTGATCATCACTCATCGTGCTATGTATATCTATGGAGTGATATGTATATCTATGGAGTGATGATGCCCGAGCCTAGTCGCCAAACTCAACTATATGCTGCTTCTAATAAACATGTTGAAACATGTGAGTTGTCTGACTGAACTAGATTAACAATGAACAGTAACTGGCCCAGCTCTCAATCAGCTTGACCCTTGTTCATTTACGGCTCAAAAAGAAACAAGATGGCCACAGCCAAAATGCAAAATTCAAGGTTTCTGTTTGTTATCCACCAAACAATGGATAGTGTATCTCTGACTTCATCCACCTCATATATGCTGTGTTGAATTTCATCACTGTTTCACAATGCAGAGGGCAGCTGTTTTCCAAAAAATGATGAATCCAGTGTTCACATCCTGTGAACTCAAACAGAATATGTTAAAGAAAGGCTGGTGAGGGAAGTACATCCAGCAGTGATACTCAGACTTAGCCTGCAGGCACAGATGTAAGGTTGCCCCAAGACAATTCTATTCACAAAAGAAAATGAATAACAATGGGATTTATTTTGTTCTTTTAATATAAATAAGGTGCCAGAGTGTAATAAAGGTTGATAAAAAAGATTTTTTTTTTTTTTTAAAAGGGGAGCAGGATGTAATACCCTTGACCCCATGGCAGAGGTCTGGGCTAAGCCCCATATGTATCTGGCACATGGCCGCGTGTCATTTTGCAGATGTGGGAAAAGCAAGTCCCTCCATTGGCTAAAAGCAGGAGACCATCCCCCAAAACAAACACATGGTAAAGCCTATATAACAAGCCAATAGGGCTTATTTCCACAGAGAGTAACATTAGACACACTCTAAGCTTTATTCAAAAATATAAATCAGGCAACACATGACTGAAAAAATGCCTTCTAAAAATATTGCTTTCTACAATATGTGTTATTTGGGTCCAGTTAACAGCTAATAAAATACCTAGAACTATAAACCTTCAAGACCAACAAACTTCTTAACAAGTTGTTTATCTTCATTTTTTTAATGAGCAAGAATGCAGAAGTTCAGGTCACAGCTCTCAGACAGTAAACATACTTTTTTTCTGGTGTGGGTTTCATTAGTTGTAGCTAATTAACCACAACAATATGAATTGACAACAGACGAAAATAAATGTTCAAATGTTCCCCTAAAAACAAACGTCTGCACTCAACCAAAGATTGTTTGTCAGGGGAAGAAAACCCCGATCGGCAACACCTTTCAGCCACTGAATTAATTCACCTGATTAAACACAGTCGTGGAAAGTCAATATCCTTTTTCATGCTTTTTATGGATTATTATATCATGAAAGTTACGGTGCTTATTAAGCATTTTAAAACGTATGTGGTAAATTGCCAAAGTGCTTTGTTTTGAACGTTCATCAGTAGGCCTATTATAATCAAAAAGAGAAATATGAACGTTAGTTTTTACTGAAATGATCAAATAAAGTAAACATTTCACTGAGCTGTGTGGGGTTTGTTCAACTTTTAAAAGATGTTTGAATGGTGATGTACACAGTGATAGGTGTTAAGGACTAACGTTTATAATAAATACATTTGTATTGATTTTAAGATATTTTCATACAATCATACGTATTGGGATCATTTGTATTAATGTGGACCGGAGGGAGAGGGTGACGAGCATAAATTTCAATTTCCTTTTTTATTTCAATTACAACTTTGGTCATGAAGAATGTGTTTCTCTGTTGTCCACGTTCATAAAGCATAAAGCAACAGCATCAGAGCACGGTGCAGAGTCTCTAGATGAGTTTACAGTAGTCCCTCGTTCTTTATAAACATCCATGTAATCTGTTGTATAGAAAACTGTAGTTTCTATAGTTTCACCACAGCAGCAGACGCACACAATGACGTCCGCTGGCGCATCATAAACACGTCAGATAGTGAAAGTGCATTCGGATTCTCTAAAGTACCGCAGTCTCTTCTCCGAAGTCCTTTTTAATTCTCCTATCAACTATCCCTTGACCCCGTGACGTTTCACGCAGAGGTCAAGGAATAGGAGATAGGGTTAGAATTTAGGAGCTGATTTTTGGATTATCGGAATGCAACCCATGTACTACAGCGTCTCCAGCGCTTTCGAGCGGCAATGACCGGTCGTGGCCCAACCTCTCATCCCCCTGATAGGTGGAGAATTGACCAATAAGGGAGAAGAGGGGGTGATCCCTGTAATTAGATGCCAGTTCTCCCAACCCCATTCATGCACATGATTAAAAACAGCACAGAAGTGCTTTCAGGGCAACTTGTGCTTTGTCCAGTCTTTGCAGGTGCACGATGGCATGATGATACTTTCACCAAAGTTGATGTTGTGCTGTGTGCAATGATGGCTTTTGACATGGAACATGCCATTGCCCTTTGCAACAACATCATTCGCCTCATAAAACTGGGCTTCTGTCAGCCTTGACATTACATGGTCTGCTAATCTTCTTGGTCTGTCTTTTAAGAACTTTGGCATGTTCTCATTGTACCTTCTGTAGAATGAGGAGTACTTGACGTTCAGTTCAATGTACCTTCAATAAGAGAAGAGAACAATATCTTTGAAATCTCTCTGTGACAGTTTGCTTTCTCTGACATATAGATATGGTATTTGATAATACAATTGTCTCAGAAACATATGCAACAATGAACAACATCAGACAAATATTTTGGAAACAAAGCTATCGAACATTACATTTATATATATAAAAATGTGTGTGTGTGTGTATGTATGTATGTA
>NW_011338844.1:9440-14523 GCF_000735185.1 Notothenia coriiceps | reverse complement strand
CACTGAGCTGTGTGGGGTTTGCTCAACTTTTAAAAGATGTTTGAATGGTGATATACACAGTGATAGATGTTAAAGACTAACGTTTATAATAAATACATTTGTATTGATTTTAAGATATTTTCATACAATCATACGTATTGGGATCATTTGTATTAAGTGGACCGGAGGGAGAGGGTGACGAGCAGAAGTTTCACTTTAATTTTTTATTCCAACCTTGGTCATGAAGAATATGTTTCTCTGTTGTTCATAAAGCATAAAACAACAGCATCAGAGCACGGTGCAGAGTCTCTAGATGAGTCCCTCGTTCTTATTAAACATCCATGTTGTAGTCCGTTGTTTAGAAAACTGTAGTTTCCATAGTTTCCCCACAGCAGCAGACGCACACAATGACGTCCGCTGGCGCATCATAAACACGTCAGATAGTGAAAATGCATTCGGATTCTCTAAAGTACCGCAGTCTCTTCTCCTAAGTCCTTTTGAATTCTCCTATCCACTATCCCTTAACCCTGTGACCTTTCACTCAGAGGTCAAGGAATAGGAGATAGGGTTAGAACTTAGGAGCTGATTTTTAAACTATCCAAACGCAACCCGGGGCAGAGCCGGGAAGCCCAGAAGGAAGTGGCACAAACTGCAGTTCATCTAGTGGCCAACAGGGGGTGGATGCAGAAAGGAGCCATTTCCATAGACCCCCCAACTTTACAGCAGAAATAAACATGTTTCTAGCCTGGATCCAATAAAACTTATTCTGGATATAGTGAGATTCCACCTTCATGACAATGGAAAAGGGAGTGCATTTTTTTACCGTGAGTAAATTAGTAAGTTTTGCTGTGAGTGAATTACAGTCTTATTTCTTCTTGAGGTCAGCATTGAAGCGTGTACACATTTGGTGAATATGAAAACACCCAGTGTGTGCCCACTGTGCGACTGTGAAGGATAAACAACCTGTGACCGCCGAGCCAGTCCTGTGGATGTCAGTTTTACATTCTGAGGCCGCTGTGCCTATGTTTTCACTGCTAGTTTATGCTTATGTTGAATTAGTGCATTAAAAATTAAATAAAATCATTAATGAAGTTTCAGCTCAGACCCCACGCTTAATAAGTCTCCCCCTGGGCCACCTACATTTCTCCAGGCCCACCCACACACTAATTCCTGGCTACGCCACTGCCCACAAGTACCATAAATACTGCAAGAATAAATCTAAATAAAATATTGCAAGAACATGGTGCAAAGTGACATGATGGTTCAAGTAAAATGCAGAAATAAGTAATGTATAATAATGTCATATAGAATAAAAATAAAAACAGGATGTAAAATGACGAACAGTGGAATAAAAAACATCATTTTCTAAAAATATATAAAATATGTGGACTGTAAACATGGCGGTATTACACACATTTTTAATATATATTTATAATACACTGATCATTGTACACGTTTATATATTATTACATAATTTTTCCACCGTACAGTATTAACTTGTACATTCTGTTTCATTTTACATGCATCACATGAACACAGTATATATGCCTGCAGCTCACATGCACCATTCTATCACTGGCACTATTTAAATGCACTATGTACCTCCTATTTCTTTAGTATATTGTGTGTTGCATTGTCATTCTTTCAGGATCCTTGAGCTTGAAACGTGCACCTTAAAAACTATCCTGGGTCTACAGTGCATATGACAATAACGCTTGTGAATCATACGAATACTTAAATACTAAATGAGTAATAATAAACCATAGCAATTCATGATTAAGTCACAGGGGTGCTAACATGACACTGCTAGCTGTCTCCATTATTAGCTACATTCAGAACTTATCAAAGTTGTTAGCATCATGCAGGATGTGTAAAGAAAACTGGAAAACCCCTGTCATTCCTATGAGAGTGGCTCAGTGGCGCATGAAGACAAACATGGAGCCACTGTAGATTCAGAAAGTACCCGTATGTGGGCCCAACGAGCATGCGCAGTTGAGTTTTCTCCAGCCCTGTGTTAAATGAATTATCGAGAAAAAATAACTCTGGATTCAGCTTTTAGCGAATTTCTACAACCTTTACACTCTAATGATTTAAATAAGGGCTATACAAGAGTTCGTGCTGGCTAGTTTATTTAGCTAAAAAATAAATGATACGCTGATTTACAGACGTCTCTTTCCCCAATGTAAGTCAATGGAGACTTGTAGTACCACCGTTTGGCCACTACGCCCATTCATACAAATCTGCTTCAACTTCATGACAAAAAGTTAGCATCACACAGTTGGAAAGTTAGCTAAAACTGCTACGTCTAAAAACAATCAGTATTAACGGGACAGTAAGTAGATGTTTAGAGATGCTTAAATATACAATTAAAGTTTATGTATTAGTTTCGCTTGTATATATTGTTCTGAATTACCACATAGAGATGCAATTCGTTTTTAGGCCTGCTTACCCTTGTCGCGGTTCGCCATTTTGCAGTGTCTGTGCTGCCTGTTCTCTTTCACATCCCATAATAGTTTCATCCAATCTGTCCTCAGATAACTGCTGCACGTCCAGCGTCATTTGCATAATTCTGACGGTGCAAGTGAAGACAAATGCATAGATAAAAGACAGACATGGATCATAATAAAAACAACATGAAGAAGAAGAAGAAAAATAATTTTACAAATAATAATACCATTTATAATAATAATGTCAATTCTGTTTAAGGCAAGGCAAGTTTATTCATACAGCACATTTCAACACAACACAAAATCTTCCCCAAAAAACAATATAAGCATAAATAAGTATTTATAAAAAAAAGCCCAACCTTTAATTTTCCTAATGTTATTTATGTGGCTTTTTTAATAACTGCTACTCAGTTGTTTAGCCATGGTTGTGTACTTATTTGTCTTTATTTTGTATTTGATTATTAATTGATTATTATTAATTATGTATGGTTTTTCTACTTTTGTATTTATTGCTTGCCTTTATTTACCTGTTATGCCCCTTTTGCTGTCACACTGTAAATCTCCCCGCTGTGGGACTAATACACAAATTATTATTCTGCTATGAGTATTGTGATATAGTGCAACAGAGACACTTTATAAAATGACATTTAAAATCAGTCATTAGAAAGCCAAGATAATGAAATACAATAAATAGGTAATCAAATAGAATAAGAGAGATATTAGGGCGGTGGTGGCGGTGGCGTAGTCCATAGGGACTTGGCTTGGCAACTGGAAGGTCACCAGTTCAAGTCCCGGAGAGACCAAGTGCCACCTAGGTGTTCCTGTGCAAGGCACTGATCCCCGGGAGCCGTACATAATGGCAGCCCACTGCTCCTAACACTAGGATGACAAGAGTTTAAAATGAACAGAAGTTAAAAACTCTGTGGGCAACACATCAGTTCCACAGTCCCTATTAAAAAAGAAATGTATCACTCATGCCTTTTTCAGTGCTTTAAAGAAGCATTGTTACATGTGCTAATGCTAACAAACAAATGTAATAGTTTTTACATATAAATATTTGAATAGTGACCATTTATTTAACAGTGATTAGGACACAATTGTGGGCCGCCAAAAATACATTTGATTTATTATCATAACATGTACACAACACCGTGTAATTATGTGATGTATGAAACACTTATCCCAGTTCCTCAACAGTGCACTTTACCCATATAAACCAGCAGAAACAACCTCAGATAGGATTCTTGAAATAAATGTGCAGAATAGAGGAGTAATTAGGGTGTTGTATGTTTCCTCCCTGCATTCTCCCTCTCTTTCGACAATCACATATCAGTGAAGATGATCTAGCATTTGAAATAACAGATGATAATTGGCAATCCATCCTTCAAAGAGTTCACTCTTCCTCAATTTGTGCCAGACATGGCCTTCTCCAATTCAAGGTATTACACCGCCTTCATTTATCAAAGGAAAAGCTAGCATAGATTTATTTATCCCTGGGCGCTGTACAATAGCTGCCCACTGCTCCTAGTACTAGACTCCTGGTACTAGGATGGGTTGAAAGCAGAGAACACATTTCACTGTGTGCTGTATGCTCTGCATGTGAGAGCATTAAAGAGGGTTTTCATCCCTCCCAATTCTATTCTATCCAGGGGTAGATCCCTTATGCAACAGATGTAAGTTAGTAACAGGGTCCCTCATTCATACTTTCTAGACATGTCCAAATCTTCATAATTATTGGACATCTATATGACACGTTTTCTAAGATTGTTAAAGTAAAATGTACCCCTTCTCCTCTTACTGCAATTTTTGGAGTGGTCCCGGACGACATTGTCCTTTCCAGATATTATTCAAACGCTGTTGCTTTTGCTTCCCTAATTGCTAGGCGACTTATACTCATGAGGTGGAAGCAGGAGGCCGCGTCTCCCACTCATGTCCAGTGGGTGACAGAACTTATGCAGTTTCTACACATGGAGAAAATAAAGTGTACTTAGGGTGGCTCCACTTGTACATTTTATAGGACACGGCAACCATTTTTAACGTACATGGAACGTTTGAAACTGACTACTCTTCCCTAACTGATTCTTTATGTTATTTTACTTTTTTACATTTAAAAAAAACTGAATTAGAACACAGATTTTCTATAGTCAGCCATGACTAACATGTATCTCGACCCTGTCATGTTTTGTTGCAAGTACATGCAACAACATCTCTCTGTCTATCTATCTATCTATATATCTATCTACACTGAACAAAAATATAAACGCAACACTTTTGTTTTTGCTCCAATTTTTCAGGAGATGAACTCAAAGAGCTAAAACATTTTCTATGTACACAAAATAACCATTTCTCTCAAATATAAGATGCTGATTAGACAGCATGATTATTGCACAGGTGTGCCTTAGGCTGGCCACAATAAAAGGCCATTCTGAAACATGCATTTTTGCTTTATTGGGGGGGTCTGGGGGGTCCGAAAACCATTCAGTATCTGGTGTTAGGGTTAGGGTTAGGGTTAGGGTTAGGGTTAGGGTTAGGGTAATGTTGTGAATCGAGTGGCCTGTGTTCATCGTCCATAACATACGCCTGCCCATACCATAACCCCAGCACCACCATGGGCCACTCGATTCACAACATTACCCTAACCCTAACCCTAACACCAG
>NW_011338844.1:4197-9133 GCF_000735185.1 Notothenia coriiceps | reverse complement strand
TTGATATGCCACACCTGTGAGGTGGGATGGATTATCTCGGCAAAGGAGAAGTGCTCACTATCACAGATTTGTTCAAATTTGTGAACAATATTTGAGAGAAATGGTTATTTTGTGTATGTAGAAAATGTTTTAGATCTTTGGGTTCATCTCATGAAAAATGGGAGCAAAAACAAAAGTGTTGCGTTTATATTTTTGTATTTTTTAGTATCTATCTATCTATCTATCTATCTATCTATCTATCTACCTATCTATCCATCTATCTAGTATTTATGCAACGTTGCCACAAACATAGTTGACAGCAAAGTCAAACATGACATATATTTTAACCAATGGGTAGCCTTAAAACACTGTTACGTAATCATAATACAGCGTGAGGAACCAATCACCGGTTGGAAGGCGGGTCTTAGAGAAGCCCATTTCGATGTGTGTGTGCGCGTGTTCGTAGGCGTGCTCGCAACACACAAACTGGGGAAGACGGTCACATGACTGCACACGCCGGCTGCTGATTGGCTCAGACGCGCAGAGGGCGTGTCGTACGGTGGCGGCGTGCGTTTGCCTATGTGACACAATTACAACAACTTTGAGCCGATGGTTTGGGGGAAGTTTACGATATTACCAAGTAAACACTCCCTCCTGAAAACCCAACATTACACCAACTTCATGCATACAAAGGCACTGGAATACACGCCGTGTTTTGAAGTACAATGAGGAGTGTGGAAGGTAACTTGAAGGGATCATTTCCTTGAGGATTTGGACAAGAATTGGGCAAGAATTTAGTCGCTAACGCCCCGATTTGAGTCCTGGATATCCGTGCAAAACCTCTCGTTGTTAGCGCATTCTCTTGGAGTTTCTCGGTGTGGTCGATATTCCCATTTCTTCCCCATGAAATCGTGTGCTGCTGCTGCTCGGAGCCTTGCTGGTAATGACGAGGAGAAAATGGCGTCGGGAACAGATATCGAAGAGGACTTTCCGAAGCTCACAGCGCAGGAGAAACAGAGCTTGCACGGCACTGACAGGTTAGATGTTGCAAAAATGTGAACTCTACAACCAGTTTTATTTGTGCATTGTGTATTTTTCTGCACACAGTTTGCAACAACAAGTATAAATGCACCCTGGAAGTAGTAATACGGAACCGCCTGTGTGTTGTCTGTCCTCTACTTGCAGTTCACTGTTTGGATTTCATAGGCTTCAAGAAGATGGCGCCAGAACGAAGGCCTTGCTGTTAAAGGTATGCAATAGAATAGGAACAAAGATGCATAAGATTCAGAGGTTTTTATTGTCATATGCACAGTAGCTACAGTGTAGTTATGCCAATGGAAAGCTTAAGTCCCAGGCTCCTGCAACAACGCTAAATAGATATACTTTATTCATACCAAATTGGTGCTGTTGTCACAGCAGCAGTGTTGTCAAGCAATACACCAGAGTTACAATATTTCCAAGGAGAGATTAGGATACAAATATAATACAAATGAACATTGACAGCAAATGTTTAAATATTCACAGTAGAAAAGACATTTATCACTATAGTATGTCAATAATACAGAATATAAAGGAAATACTGAATCCGTTTGAAAACAATTTCACTAAGCACCAGCAGTGTTTACTACAATAACACAGACATTGGGTAAAATATACATAACAATTGTATAGTACTACATAAATATGTATAAGACATAAAACACATTTAAGATGAATGCATATCTCACCAGAAATAAGTAGCACAGACCCCTAAATGCAGCATAAATGTCCCCAACTTTGAAGCAGTATAGCAGCTTTCAGTTTTGGAAATAAGCATGATTTACACTGCTGCTAGGTACATAATTAAACAACCACAGTGCATTTTAAATCAGTGGTGTCATTGGTTTCTTGGTGAAGGATTGGTCTGCAACATGATTTTGTGAGTGTGTACTTTCAGCACATGCAAGCCTACTATCCACATCATAACATACAACCTAACATATCTGTTTGTTGGATCTTTCTCCTAACATTGCATGGCACACAATAAAACATCCACAGTGTATTTATTCAATGATAGCAATAATAAAGGGGCCTAAATATTACAATTTTAGCATGATGTGATCTACACCCTGCTTAAAATCAGTGGTTGAGAGAGAATAGGTGCCCATGCTACGTGATGGCATTTATCGGACTATTGTAAACGTGTTTGTTAAAGCATAATGTTGCTATTATTCACACAATGAAAAGCAGGGTTGCACATTAGTCTATTAAATGTATGGCAATGTTGTTGTATTTGTTTTATGTCATATAAATCATGTTACAAGGGCTTGGGACGTAAGCTTTTCATTGCTGTATACACTATAGCTGTGCATATGATAATTAAGCCTTTTGAATCTTAAATGTTTGAATGTGTGTAGAAAACATGTGTGGGCTAAACAAATTGGATTCATTAGTAGGGGAGGTTTACACATGTAACACCTTGCTACCTGACTGTTATACGTGATTTGCAACCTTATAATAATGAGCCCTAGGTAAAGGGTGAATGCACACTTCTTTAATTAGTGGAGGAAAGACATTACAATTGGCAGAAATGTTGGTATCCCACTTAAACAATCCGTTTCCTCCTCGATACACTGGGTTAGCATGTAGCAGCTAACTTCCCAGCGGTGTCTCATTACTCCTGTCGCAAATATAGCGACTATGTCACCACTTAGCTGACACTTACAAGCGGGTAACAAGTCCTTTTTACAGGGTTTAAAAAATAAGTACTGCTTGACTTGCCCCCAGATAGCGGTGACGTGAAGAAAAAAGACCTAGCTAATGTTTGCTAGCTAGTTAGCAGCGGTGGCTAAGCTAATCTTCATTCGCATAGAACCATATGACGTAGAATGCGTTCAGGGTTCGTAACAATGGCGATCGATTTATTAAACGCGATTTAACTATATGCAAAGTGTCCGGTTCCCACAGAGCAGCCGTGTGTATTTCAGCCCATGTTAGCATGCCTGTGTTTGGTGTGTGTCTGCAACATGTGGCTCCTGGGTTTCTTCCTGAAGGGTTACCTGGTTGTTTTGTTAGGGTGTACTTTCAGATTAGGCTCAGACATGCACTCAGTAAATGCCATTTTTGTGGCAGTCCTTTGTACCTTGAAGCACATGCAGTCCTACTATTCACATCATAACATACACATGTATAATATCTCATGGATTTTTCTTCTAAAAGTGTATGTATGATGCTGTGTTAAATAGAGCCATGCACTCAGTTAATGCCATTTTTATGTCTATCCTTCATACTTTGCTCGATACCTGAACAGCCAATACAGGCCTATTATTATTATTTACATCATACAACAGTACAATTATTAATTCTAATTGTGTTATAGGTCTTTTCTGGTAATAAGAAGAAGGCGGACTTGATTAATTCCTTAGGGGAAATTCAGTTACAGAGCATGTATAGGGCGGGTTGACATTAAATAATGATCACTGTGTTGGAATACATTCATATTAACACCAAGTTCCCTTTACGCCCTCTCTTTATACTCTCTCATTGTAATATGAGGAAGGGAGAATATTAGTTCAGCGTTAGTTATTATTTCATCTCATACAGAGTTAATGGACAACAATAAATAAAGGAAATGATACGCCGTATGTAAACCTAGGAAAGTGATGTGTCTTAGTCCTATGTCTGTCAGTCTGTCTGCCGCTTATTCCGCATTCCAGTTGATCCATCGGCCTTGTGCTTTTGGTGCACCGTTGTTATCATATGTTAAATTACCTCTTATGTCGCAATGATGAAACATTTTAGAAAAAAACCCTTTATTGATTGTTTATGCTGTCATGTGCCCCTGGTCTTGCTCCTTGCTCCTCTCAGGGTTCTTACGGTCATTAAAAACCTGGAAAAGTAGCGGAAATGTAACTAAAGTTGCATAAAATATAATTTATATTTTATCTAATCGCCGAAATAGTAATACTATAATGATAATAGATACTGTATCGTGTAGTAATGAAACGTAAAATGGCATTTAACTGACGAGGTGTTTTGCTGGTGAGAGATGTTAGTTGCTTTAGCGTGAAGCTAGTAAGCCTATTTGATTTGTTTTAGATAGGCTCAACATGTTTCATATGCAGACCTTATTTTCCTGTTCCATATTAAAATAAACCATTTTAAGTGGTACCGCTGAGACACAGTCATTTGTTTGGTCATGGAAAATTAGGTAAAGGTCCTGGAAAATCATTGGTGAAAAAGTGTATGAACCCTGCCCTCTAAACCGGCTGCTAGTGATCAACAACTGCTTAAGTTGCAAACACATTTCTGGCAATCAGCTTGGCTATAAAGCAGCCTAACAGTCTTTTTCAGGCCTAATTTGGCAATTAAAACAACACTTTCGTCTAATTTATCTCCTGATGAATTCCCTTCGTGGTGTGCAATGATCCACTAAAGTTAGGAATGATACAGGATGAAAAAAGAGCTTGTTTTGTTAACCTCAACACCATCTTGACAGTAAGGGACAATCGATTGCGATTAAAATCTTCAAAGTTTGGATGGGAAAGGGAGACACACTTGCTGGAAATCTTAATTTTACTGCAACCCTGATGTGGTCTTCTTCTTCTTTGGAGGTTGGCTTGTTTTTGCTGCATCACACTCTCTGCAGTGTGCTCTGCTCGGCCTGAGCTAACCCCTGTGTGCACAAAGCCAGCCCTACCAAAATGTGTGTAATAATGCATGCTGTGTATTTGTTGTGTGACATGCATGCATGGGGAAGCGGTATTTGCTTGAATGTTTCATGCTGTAGCCTTCCCATGAAGCTTGAATGTTTTTATTTGGTTGGTTCTTTATTTTAGTGATTGCAAAGTCGAGGTGATAAGCTGGAGGTGACACACACACACACACACACACACACACACACACACACACACACACACACACACACACACACACACACACACACACACACACACACACACACACACACACACAGAGA
>NW_011338844.1:0-4163 GCF_000735185.1 Notothenia coriiceps | reverse complement strand
AGCCCAACATTAGCCTCCTTTAGCTTAGCGGTGGTGACGTGAAGTCATGTGACCGTGATGTAGTTCCTTTATAGCCCAACATGTGCCACCTTTAGCTTAGCGGTAGTGACATGAAGTCATGTATCCGATTCCGATCATTTGATTTTGACAATTTGCCAATACCGATTTTTCCCGATCCGATCTTTATGCAATGCATTAAGAGAAAAAAAGCATTCAAGTTGTCCCTTAAGGTTATTTTTTTATTTAAATTGGATATTCTATCCAACATGGATATAGCTTCTTTCTTTCACAGCAGCATTGGATCAGTTCAGTTGTGCAGCATTGGATCAACAACTGCTACAATGACACGCCCACTCTGTTGCCAGATGTGAGAGAAATAAGCAGGTCTAGAAAACAAGCCCCAAAGAAGCAACACATACATGATGTTGTGCATTTGAAACCAAAACTAAGGCCTCAGGGTGACTTTAAGACTTGAACATGGTCATTTTTGTTTTGTAACATTGAATACAAAAAAAAAAAAAATCCCGATCCCCGATTTTTTTTTTTCCGATCTTTTGAAAATCACGTGATCGGCTCTGATCCCCGATCACGTGATCGGATCGGGACATCTCTAGTTATAACAGTCGGAACAGGAACCAGATAACGCTGCACTGGAACTGAGAGTCAGGCTTTGGTTCAGTTGCTAGTCCTGTTATCATTAAGCCAACGTTTAATCATATCTTAATACCTAACCGTATGTTCAGTTTGACAACCAGAACTGATGCCTGGTTGCCACCCTTTTTAAAGTTAGTGGAGGCGTGTGGTGCAGTGGGGTGTTCGTCACAGGTTCAAACCCCACTGCAGTCAGCATGTCGTTGTGTCCCTGAGACACTTCACCCCAAAGTGCTCCTGTGGGGATTGCCCACGGTATTGAGTATGGAAGTCGCTTTGGATAAAAGTGTTTAACAAGTGACATGTAATGTAATGTAGTGTTGAGACCTGTGTGATTCTAAAGTGTCTTTGTAACCCCAGCGAGATCAGGGAGCACTTTATGGAAACTAACAGGGATCCAAATGAAGAATAGAGTTAATAGTTGCTTGATAGTTTTTCACGAGGTGTAAGATATAGCTTGACAGTCCTTATTTTGATGAACACTGCTAAAAACCTGCCGTCAAAGGATTCCTTCTGGTTAGATATTATGCCCTGAGACGAATATCCTGATCTTTTAATGTTGTAACTAACTTTTCATTATCTTGTGTTTGTCTCCTCTTTCTGTATCTCACCCTATCCTCAGCATTATCTGCATACCAGAGGTACTTCAGCTTACAGTCGGACTACTGGAAGGTGAGTTTTCACAAGTCTACAAACAACATTGAATATTACTGGCACTGTTTGTTGGGAAGCCACTATTATTTCCAATCATCAAAACTGTCATGTGTGTACTCTGCTGTTTGTTGGACTTCACGTAAACACAAACCCTGGCAGTTTTCACTTAAAAAGCTTGAGCCATTGGCTGAAAGTCATCGTAACCTGAGTCAACATTTTGCTTTAAAAACAAGTTATCTTCACAGTCGGACATCGTTTTATTGAAATCACAGACACCAACACTTGCTGTTCATCCCGGTGATGGTCGGTTGACCTGCAGCCATCTTCACTTATTGTTATATGGTTTAGTCCAATCAAGGGAAACACAAGGTTAGATGTTGTTAAGTGAATAAGGCGGACAGTTTAGCTTTGAAAAACCACATGTTAAAGGTTCTGCCGCAGGGCCCTTTTCAATGCACCCATTGTGCATGTAAACATCTTCAGACTCTCTATATACAGAAGTCATTACATGGTTGAACTGTACATTGAATGCAGACAAAGTGGACTCTATTCAAATGTGTTGCTCGGGAATGGAAAGAGTGGAGGAGATCTCTTGAATGTTTGAAGGATGTTAGGCAACAGCTTATCAGGATAGAAAGTAGTTGAGGCTGTAATTGGCTCCTTGGGAGAAGTTGAAGGTGAGCTGATGTTAGCTTGAAATAGTTGTCGTCGATACGGCAGAACCCTCAGGTCATCCAAGAGGCTGGAGAAAACCCCAGTGAGGTCTTTCGCTCCCAGTTAGAGCGTTCATGGCACTCCTGCAGAAAAAGACCAGGCTACTAAAACCCACTCTCTGATCATTTGAGACGGACTGTTGCTTTAGTGGTTGACATGGTTTCAGTGTCTGAGCGTTGATTTAAAGCTACCGTTTCAGCTGAACTCCTGTAGGGTTATCGGTCACACTTCTGTCATCTGATAGCAGGTTCAAGACCTGTGTGTGTTTACGATGCCGTAAATGGGGCAGTAAAGTTAGCCACGCTACAGCCACTGCAGCCATATCCGTAGTATAATGGATTTAACGCTTTGTCTGAGCAATAACATACAATCATCTGGTTGCCAGTGGCTGTATGTATGCAGTTGGAGCTTTTGTTAAAGGAGTAATGAGCATCTTGTGAACATTGTTACATCATCCTTAATTTATGGGGTGATGTTGAACTTAATGAAAGGTAACATTAAAGTCAGTCGGACTCATGTTGGTGCTTTGTTCGTTGAAGTTAGCCACAGCGTTGTGCCTCACTGTAATGCCCAATTTAACTTTTTATTGAATTGTGACCAACAGATATTTGGTTTGTCATATCTTCCAAAATGTTATTAATTGATCAATTAATAATATTTACATTTATATAGCACTTTTCATACAGCACGTGCAGCTCAAAGTGCTTTACAACACGGCGACACATCACAAGTTAAAAATAAACAACAAGAAATTCCCCTCAGATTATTTGTTAAGAACTTTAAAAGATACATGCAGCTAAATATACCATTTAACAGGTTAAGAGACACAATAATGATTTCTCTCGGAAAGATAAGCCACAAGACAACGATTGAAACTGAACATATAGTTACGTACAACAGAAATAAAAAGCTAATAGTAATAAAAACGTTTCTAATAAAGGTTAAACAATACATATGAAGTTATGGTTTTGGTTGGCCCTGATACCGTACACACCTTCAGTTAACTCAGCTATACAGCATTTAGCTTAGCTGCATCTTATATTGGGCCTATTTCAATGTTTTAGTATCATATGCAAACATATTTTCCTCAGTTTAAATGGCCCACAGTTCCTGCTCACGGCCTGGAGTTAAATGGTCCGATCAGCTGTGATGTGATGGCGTCCAGCTTGTCCTCTGCATGATCTCAGTGTGGATGAATAGGCTCGCTTTAGTTTGATGTTTCCCTGTTTGGAGTGGCCATTAGGCAGAGGTGCTGAGAGCTGGATGGGATCGGACCTGACAGCTCTTCAGTGTTACAGGTTTCTACAGAGCAGAGAGGGTGTGGGGGCCAACCCTCGCTGGATAATGATGCTGTTTCTGGAGCAGTAGTGACGTAGAGTAGCCTGAGTTGATGGGGTTGACCAAATAAGGCTCTAAGTGGGCTCCTAACGGGAAAGATGGGTCAACATAATTATGTTTATCAGGGAATAGAGTGCTGCAGAAAATGAGTCGTTTTACCACTTCAAGATCTTCTCAAAGTCATTCAATGTGTTGTTGTTAGCCTGAAATAAGGTCTGTGGTTAACACAAGCGGAAGAGATTTTATTCTACGACCTAAAATATGTCTGTAAATACCGCACTGGTGAATTTAAAAACAGCGGTTGCTAACAAGTGTCTAAATGAGACGACTAAATGTCATCACACCCAATTAGCCACCTTTAGCTTAGCGGTGGTGACGTGAAGTCATGTGACCGTGCTGTAGTTCCTTTATAGCCCAACATTAGCCACCTTTAGCTTAGCGGTGGTGACGTGAAGTCGACCGTGCTGTAGTTCCTTTATAGCCCAACATTAGCCACCTTTAGCTTAGCGGTGGTGACGTGAAGTCATGTGACCGTGCTGTAGTTCCTTTATAGCCCAACATTAGCCTCCTTTAGCTTAGCGGTGGTGACGTGAAGTCATGTGACCGTGCTGTAGTTCCTTTATAGCGCAACATTAACCACCTTTAGCTTAGCGGTGGTGACATGAAGTCATGTGACCGTGCTGTAGTTCCTTTATAGCCCAACATTAGCCTCCTTTAGCTTAGCGGTGGTGACGTGAAGTCATGTGACCGTGCTGTAGTTCCTTTATAGCCCAACATTAGCCACCTTTAGCTTAGCGGTGGTGACG
>NW_011338843.1:15607-16307 GCF_000735185.1 Notothenia coriiceps | reverse complement strand
CAATGGTACTTGCGTACCATGCTGTGAATGGATCTGGCCCTTCCTACATCCAGGACATGGTTAAACCGTACACCCCAGCACGTGCACTCCGCTCTGCATCGGCCAAACAGCTCGCTGCACCCGCACTGCGAGGGGGACCCAAGTTCCCATCAGCAAAAACACGTGGGTTTGCTATCCTGGCTCCAAAATGGTGGAATGAGCTCCCCATTGAAATCAGGACAGCAGAAAGCTTACACATCTTCCGGCACAGACTGAAAACTCATCTCTTTAGACTCCACTTCGAGCGATAGAACTATTAACAAAGCACTTGTATACTAATAAAGGACTGGCTTATCTAAAGCCAGTTGAGTAGCACTTGAAATGTTTTAGCTCTTTGAAACCTGATGTACTTATATGATTCTGTTTTCTTCAAGTTTGTACTTTGTTGCTCGAACGCACTTATTGTAAGTCGCTTTGGATAAAAGCGTCAGCTAAATGCAATGTAATGTAATTTGATTTGTAGATTTGATTTGTTTTTGATCTGTATTTTTGAAAATTATGTAACTTTTTATCTTTTTTTAGCATATTGTTTATTATATTATAACTTAGTACTTTTTTTTTAGCATATTGTTTATTATATTATAAATTAGTACTTTTTTTAACGCATGTAAGATATGCAACACTAAGCTGTCTGTGGCTCTTTCCTGCTGTAACGCTGCAC
>NW_011338843.1:10111-15567 GCF_000735185.1 Notothenia coriiceps | reverse complement strand
GTTTAGTTCCGTTAGTGCCTGGAGTTTTCAGAATCAGAATCAGAATACCTTTATNTAGCCAGGAGGAGCTCCAGAGAGAAATAGATGAAATTATTTATTCCCTCCGAAGAAAGAAACACGACCTCTATCGACAAAATGGTATTTATTATTACGTTATCTAGAAACAATATTTGTTTCTTGTTGTTGTTGTTTGTATTATTAATATTAGTTTATTTGTATTTTGTTTTACTTTACAGACAGCAACCAAACAAGGCAACGCAAACGGAGAAGACTGACAGAGCTCAACGTAATAATAAATACCATTTTGTCGATAGAGGTCGTGTTTCTTTCTTCGGAGGGAATAAATAATTTCATCTATTTCTCTCTGGAGCTCCTCCTGGCTACTCTGGGCTCCATGTTTCTCTTGAAAACAGAAACAACAAGGTGTAATCATAAAACATGAAGCCAAATGTTTGGAAATATGGAACCAAATCTATACCACAGTGATCATATAACATACCAGTGGCTGCCCATTGCTTGACCTCCAACACCCACTGCTCCGTGTCCTCCAGGGAGATGTTCAGCTCTTGCTTGAGACTCTCAAGATTGTCCACTTCAGTTTGTGCTCTCTGTGTAGTCTGGTTAGAATGTTTAAAAGGAAAAAGTGAATATGCGTTCCAGTTGGTTGAGAAGGTTGTTTTTTACTGAATTCCTTTATGCACATTAACTGACCAGACAACAACATGAAATGCTAAACACCTTCTCTTCAAGGTTGGCAAGTATCACCTTAGTGTCCCTTTTTTTTCAAGATCAAGCAGGATTAACATTATTATTATTATTATACAGAAATTCAGATGAATCAACCTATAGTGCTTTATTAAAAACAAACAGAACAGAGACTCTCTTGGCAGAACAGTGTGCCATGGCAGCACCATCATAATGAAATGATTGCAGAATACATTCAATTCAACAACATGTAGCTAAGGATGGTGTTAAATTACTACAACAAGAAACTCAGATATTCTTAATGTACATTTTGAAATGCAGCATGGACGTCTTACTTTGACAAATCTCTTTGAGAGTGTCTTGTGGAGATTCTCCACCTTCCTGTGGTTCCATTGCATAGCCAGCACGGTTATCATATCTGCTCTAGCTGTAAACACAAAAACATGAAAATTCATATCAGCTTTACAATGTGGCACTACTTAAAAAAATTTGTTTTCCTCTACCAACCTGATTTGGTCATGTATTTTGTTGCCAGAGCTGCCCTTGAGAGGAAGCTGTTAACCTGTTCCACTTCCTCGCCAACAGTATTTCCAGCACCTTCCTGGCTTCTGCCACCCCACTTCACCTGCTCAGAATCATAAACAATGAGATCTAGATATTTAGTTCAATATTATAATTTCTTGTACTGTACATCTTTAGTTAATATCAGTGTCAGGAGCAATTTCAGAAAGTTAAAATGTTCTGAGATTGAATTATGCTTTGAACTACAATGTCACAACTGCAGTTATTTGAAGCTCTGTTCATTCATTATTTCTACAGTGCGGATATATTTACTAAAATAAACATAATGGGTTTTGGAAGCCTATCCTTGTGACAGTCTGTTTTGTAACAATTTTGTCAACATTTGTAACTATTACAATTATTCCACAGGCTTGAATAGAATATACTACATGATATTCTTATGTGCACTACAATTTCTAAAACATTTGAATCTAGTGACACAAATGTTTAACTTGCATACTGTACCTCGCGTTTGCCTGTGTGGGCCTTGGCGTGCATTACAGAGACAAAAGGTTTCATCTCTGTAAGTGGTTGGAGCTCAGGCAACTTCGCTGCCATCTTCTCCAAATAAGGCCAGTACCTGTAATGACAAAATCAATTAGCTTTTCATTGCGTCACAGAGAATTTAGAGGGGAAAGAGGGAGAGTAAGGGAGAGAAGTATAGTGTCGTATTAATACGCTGTAGGTTTATTGGGGTACTAGTCTAGCCAAGAAGCTGCGGTATAAAGATATGAGACTGAGAGAGAAGGATTTGATAATGCAAAGTTCGAAAAAGGAACAGAAGTGGTATTTAAGCGAAAAACAAAAAGAGGGAGGAGCATGTGACGTCATATTGAGAACCGAAACAGAACAGGAAACAATGGGAGTGTGGTTTGGGTGAAGTAGTGATTGTATGGTAGGTTTTTTTTTGCACATCTAATGTGTATTGGGTATTTGTATATTGATTGTATGATAGAGATGTAGGAAGATTGGAGAGAAGGGATTGAGAAAAGGAACTGTGTGCGTAGTGTGAGTTCGGGAGAACAGATGTTAGATAAGTATAGGGATATTTAGACTTGAGAGTTGTAATATAATAAAGGACCAAGTGTGGTGCAAGGATTACAGACTTGTCTCTGGTTGGTGATTGACTTTGGGGGGGGGAAGGATGTATGATAAGATGCTCTTGGTGTTGTAAGGGAGGTGTGGAGTTTGATTTATTATATTTGTGTAATAAGTTGGGTGGATACTTTCTTAATTTAATTGTCTTTCATGGTTAATTTGGATTATCATTGTGTGAGTATTGGTTATGTGACTTAGATTGTACTTTGATAATATCATTGCTAGATTGGTAAATAGGATTGGTATATAATAAGTTTTGAGGTAGCGTTAATTAGTTATAAAAGTTATTTTAATTGATGTTTTATAAAGTTGTCTGTGGTTGTTTGGTAATGTAAATTGTTAATAAAATCTGCGAATAGAAGGGAAGGGTTGTGGGGCAGGTGTTCTAGTGTGGTGGTCTTGGGTGGGATGTTTTTTTCTTTGTGTGATTTTGAGAGAATAGACTGATGAGAATGGTTTTTAGTGTTTTTTTAAGGGGATGTCAAGATAAGGTAAGGTAAGGTTGTTAATGGGAGAGTGGGAAGGTTGTGGAGAGTTGTAATGACTGTATGATTGGGTGGTGTTTGGAATAGCACTTAAGATATTAAGTTGGGGTGTCTTGTTTAATTGTAGGAGGTGAGTTTTAATTGATGTAGATTGTATGAGTTGAGGTAGGATATATTTTATTAAAGTCTAAGGTGCAGATTTTGGGTGATTGTAAGGGGGTTGTAGAAGTGGAGAGAGATGTTTTCTAGTGTAGAAGTCTGTGACTTTTAACAACCGTAGAGAGTGACAGGTTGACGTACTAGTACTGCTCTCGTCCCTTCGGGAGCGTCTACTAACCGTTATTCTGTTCACTGTTGAATTGGTTCTTAGCTACATAATATCGTAAGAATTAACCTTTACTGACGTCTCTCAGTGTGTGTAATGGTTTTCACTACGACACAGCCACGTCCTGATAAAATTCCTTATAAAGTAGAGAAAAGCTAATATTATATACATTTATACAGAAGGTTTCTTGTTGCTTCGCTACAAGGTATCCATAATTGTCTGATCGAGTCTAGGAATACAAACGACCTACTTCTCACCTTATACCTAAACCTTGTAACAATCAAGTTTATAACATTATTCTATAAGCTAGACCAAACATAAGTGATGTATATCGCCAGTAGTACAAGTGGGTACAGCCTTCAAGCGTAATTCACAATATACAGCAGTTAACAGAACTTATGTACAGATTGTACAGGATATACGTATACTACTGTAACGAAACGACGTCACACAGACGAATGTTAAAGGGATGTGGTAGGGTTACGAGAGACATCAGGTCGGTCTAAAGCCTCTGTAACCTAAGGTCATGTCGTCAGGTTCACAACCATACGTACAACTATGTAGTATTCTACATTTCGGTACATACTACTAATATGAAAACAATGTAATTTATTCTAAGGTACTAGCAAACACAAATATAAAAACAAGTATTGCAATCTACGGTTAGACATAGCAGAGCTCGTGACTCTATTCGACTGAACAACCCTATGTTTATGACCGGTCGTTGGCTGTCGACGTAATAAAGATTCTTACTAACAAGTGTAGAAAGTCAGTTATTTTAACCGGTCGGGTCGCTATCAAGGGCGTCATGCAATATTTTTACGAACTTGTAGCTAGCTAAAAGGTCCTCTCTCAATTAAAGTTCTAACCGAAAGTCTCTAAATTAATTTGTCTACTTATGGTAAGAACGAAAGGTCTGTCCGTCTTAGACATCGCTATGGAAGGTGTCGTCAGAAAGCCCTCACACGGAAGACATTAATGTCTGTTCTTCTAGACGACGGACCCACCTCGGGGAAATTTACGGGTCGTACGTGTGGACTGTACGACCGGATAACGACATCTACCGTTATCTTTCGTAATAGCGAAAGTCTTCAGGTGCTCCAGTCACTTTAGTATAAGAGTAAAATCAACAACAAAATAACTGATTCGACTTACAGAAACGACTTTACAAATTGAAAGGGGTTGAGACGTTAAAGAAAAAGGGTTCAAACATCTGGTAGTCTTTGTTATCAACCAAACTTTATGTGTATTAATTATATTTAGGTTAAGTATTTGTAATAACATATACTGCGGACATTTTCAATTGAGTTGAAATTTTACAATTTACCAACTGCAATCAACCTATACAACCTCGATTCTTGGTCAAAACTATATTAGCGAAGTACTTTTTACATAATTTAACGGGTCCTTGGAAAAACATACGAAGGAGACGGGATAAGGTACGGGTAAGTATATTTCCTACATGAAAATAAAAATTGGAAAAATGTTCTTCAGTCATTTGAAAAGTGATTACAATTTATTACCACTGTTTTCTGAAATGTGTCTTAATGTCTAGTTTAAGTGTTTTCTGGAAAAGGTGTAAATACTTTTACAATACCGTTTTCGTTAACCGGTGTAATTTATCTCCTGTGTTAGTTTGAATACATACATACTATTACAACGAATGTTAAAGAAAGAGCTTAAAGCGTCCTGTCTACTTGGCAGAGATAAACTACCTGACAAGTAACGGGTCCTGTCATTTCACAGACGGAAACAGCTGTTTTAGTCCTCGGTCTACTGCTAACATTCTTAGATAAGTTAGGGCGATTGGGAAAATAAATAAAAAGAATCGTGTCCCAATTTACATTGTCTAACACAGATAAAGTCTTTTCACCAGCACTACAACACCTGGCCGTTGTAAGTGTCGAACGTCTCTTGGAGTGTGTTCAGGTCCCGGTTCCACCTACTCCTTCCGGACGTTATCGACACACGTCTGTACCGTAGAACGATGTTCCGGATTTAGTGATGGCACCACTTTATATACGGATGGGTTACAAGGACCGTCTCCTCGACCGACTTCAACGCTTACGTTGTTAAGAAAACATACCTACAACGGACGTCCATCAATATTGATAACGTTTTAACCTTCACAAACACCCTTTGCACAATAGATAAATTAAGAACGTGTAGGTCATCTACATTTCGTTTTTTTCGTAAGTAAACCTATTTACGACTACAACCAATGGTTCCTAACATGACCATTAAAATTCCTGGCCCAAATAGGAAAAATGATAATACGGTAG
>NW_011338843.1:6741-9088 GCF_000735185.1 Notothenia coriiceps | reverse complement strand
AATTGTTTGGTCTTGGGTTAAGCCCTTTCGTGCTAGACCCGCTCCGCCTTAACCACGAAAATCTGCTTATCAGTCTAGGCTCTCGACGCCTGAACCGCATTGATGAAACAAACTGTAGCACTACTGGTTGACATTCACAACATGATAAGTAGAAAAATTTAAGTTAATGAAGGAATGGGGCCCAAGAAGCCAGAAAATATGGGCGGTCAAACTGTTATTTTTAACCAAACACTCAACACAAAGGGAGAAATAACAAAAAGTCCCAAGGAAAATAACATTGGAGGCATAAAACTGAAAATAACCAACAACAGCAGTACTACCAACAAAACCACAAATCAATTTATAACAGAGACCGTCCACACGGAAACAATTTCCAGTTGGTATCCCTTTACGGTTCTTTATCAATATATCTATCTTTTTATTCGTCCACACAAACCGGAAACGAGCCCGTTTCGGGAGCCAACCACCCGTTCGCCGAAACATAAATGAAACCAGCTTTCCAAGTTGTAAGCTGAGGAAGACAACCCGCTTCCTCCTGTTGTACGCCTAACGATCTTTTCCTTGAAATGATACCCATGGCTGTTCCGCGCGAGGGTGCGAAGCCCGCACTCTCCCCACCTCTCCTGGCTCAACCCCGCCCCCGCCGTCATTGCCTGATGTGTTTCGCCAACACAAAACAACAACAATGCTGGATCACAGGGTTGCGTTCGTGATCCAGACGCACAAATATCTGCCATCTTCTACTTGCTTTGTTTGTAATTCAATAGCCTATTGCAGGCATCCTCAAAGTCCGGACTCCGGTCCGGATCCGGACCGAACCACAACTGTCTCTGGACTCTGAGCAAATTATACTTTTCATATGTATTATCTGTATTATCTGTGTTATCTGCGAGACATCGCCACAACGCAACGAGTCCAAATGCTCCGCTATGTCCACTGCAAACAGCGCTCTGCATGTCCGACTGTTCCACTGTCTGTGTGTGTCTGTCAACGCATTGGTCCAATCACATTCAACATCCGGTCAGTGGTTTTTTCCCCCACCAACAGTCTGCGAATCAGAGGCACAGTAGGGCGGGTCTTCGCGGAATGCGTGTGGGAAAAATGCGTGTCTCCTCTCTTTCAACCTGTCTGAGTCAGAGCGAGAGTTTAAAAAAATAAAAGTCAGAGCGAGAGTTAACAGCTAGTTGCATCTGTACTGTAGCTAGTAGCCTAGTTTCACCTACCCCAGCTTTGTTTTGAAGAAAAGTTGTGGCTCATCTGACATTTATGAGAGAAAGTCTCTAATGTTCGAGTGCAAGTGAATGCAGTAAGACGCACGTCTTGTAACCCCTCCCCAGGCCCTGGCGCGAGCGTGGAAATATGATTGGCGGCGATTTCATTTGAATGGGATGGTGCAAAACGAGAAGCATTCGGACCCAAGTACTGAAGGAATGAGGTATTTGCGGTCTACAATGACAGAGAAGAGACTGTCAAGTTTGGCTGTAGCATTGAATCAAAATGCACTAAAGCTGTTTATCTTAAAGAGCAACTTCCAGGTTAAAGACACCTGTGAATAAATGTGTAGGAAAATGATGAATACATTAGATTTTCAAAAAAATATACAGAAATATACACTACAGTGACATCTGGCGTCGTTTTTGTAAGAAATGTTCACTTCCGCATAAAAAAGCCTTGGCACGTGACCTCCCGCGTGTGACGTAACACAAGGGGGAGAGCGGCCGGTGTAACGTATTAATAAACATGGATCCCAATGCTAGTTTCGACACAGAAGACACAGAAGAAGTTGAACATGAATATTCGAATGCATATGACGGACCACAACCTTATAATTATGAGCCTGCTAGGCGTCCAAGAGACCAGGAGCAGCCAAGGATTAGAAGAAATAACGGCCATCGGAGAGAAATCGAGCTGTGGTGTGAGGAGAACCAGTGGAGAACTGGGCAGCTATCTTGGTGAGTGACCGGCGTTAGCTACAGAATGTTAGCTAACGTCACATCACAACATTGTGAAGTTAGCTATCATATATCAGGCTATAACTAAAGTAGCATTGATAATATAGTAACGTTACTGGCAGGACTGTTGATACTGATCCATAACAGAAACTAATGCGCAAGTATCAGCCGTATCTCGCGTTACCTAATGCAACTCCACACNTTGACGATCTGGCGGAGAAAGGTTGTGGAGCCTCCGTTGATATGCCGTTGTAAATGGCTTGATGGAAAGCAGGTGTGTAGTCGGGGAGGGTGCACAGCTGATTGCAGCAGGTGAGTGGAGGTTGAGCCGGGAGCCAGGAGTGACAGCCACCACGCACACACAAACAACACAGACAGGGGGAAACAAACAAACA
>NW_011338843.1:0-6696 GCF_000735185.1 Notothenia coriiceps | reverse complement strand
ACCCATGGTGACGAGGCCGTGGGGTGGGCGACGGCTAGCAGCAGCCAGCAGAGTGAGGAGCGGAGCGGAGCGCGAGGGCGGGACGCGCGCGGGTGTACTCTTGAGAAGGTCAAGGCAGATAGCGGGGGGTCGTTACTGTAGGGCTTGTAAGTGAGCAGCTAGGTTTTTTGAAGTTGCATGGGCAGGATTTGAGTACAGGGAGCGCAGCTGGACGATGACGGATGGTGATGTGTCCTGAGCGCGTTGTGGGTCCAAAAGTGAATGATCCGGGGCGCAGAGTTCTGTATTGATGTTGCCGTCTTATTGATGACCTTATTGTGGAATGCCTGAGAGGATGACCGCTCAGTCCGATTTCTCATCAGCTGTTTGATTGAGAAACGGGATGGGCGGAGTCTGAGATGTTGGACCACGCCGCTCCTCCGCTCCCTTCACTGGCTTCCGGTAACTGCTAGAATCCACTTCAAGACAATGGTACTTGCGTACCATGCTGCGAATGGATCTGGCCCTTCCTACATCCAGGACATGGTTAAACCGTACACCCCAGCACGTGCACTCCGCTCTGCATCGGCCAAACAGCTCGCTGCACCCGCACTGCGAGGGGGACCCAAGTTCCCATCAGCAAAAACACGTGGGTTTGCTATCCTGGCTCCAAAATGGTGGAATGAGCTCCCCATTGAAATCAGGACAGCAGAAAGCTTACACATCTTCCGGCACAGACTGAAAACTCATCTCTTTAGACTCCACTTCGAGCGATAGAACTATTAACAAAGCACTTGTATACTAATAAAGGACTGGCTTATCTAAAGCCAGTTGAGTAGCACTTGAAATGTTTTAGCTCTTTGAAACCTGATGTACTTATATGATTCTGTTTTCTTCAAGTTTGTACTTTGTTGCTCGAACGCACTTATTGTAAGTCGCTTTGGATAAAAGCGTCAGCTAAATGCAATGTAATGTAATTTGATTTGTAGATTTGATTTGTTTTTGATCTGTATTTTTGAAAATTATGTAACTTTTTATCTTTTTTTAGCATATTGTTTATTATATTATAACTTAGTACTTTTTTTTTAGCATATTGTTTATTATATTATAACTTAGTACTTTTTTTAGCATATTGTTTATTATATTATAAATTAGTACTTTTTTTAACGCATGTAAGATATGCAACACTAAGCTGTCTGTGGCTCTTTCCTGCTGTAACGCTGCAAATTACCCCTCTGTGGGACTAATAAAGGTATTCTGATTCTGATTCTGAAAATTCCAGGCACTAACGGAACTAAACGGGAAAAGTACAGGGAAAAGAAGGCACGTAACGGTTACGTCATGACGCAAACGATGACGCAATAATTCACCTTTGAACTTAATTCACCTTTGACCCTGCATTTGTAACAGTGAGTGGAACAAAGAAAAGAAAAGTCGACAATGAGTTCCGAGTGTTTAATGAGTGGACAGCTAAATATTTTTTCACCGATTTGTCGATAGAGCTCGTGTTTCTTTCTTCTGAGGGAATAAATCATTTTATCAATTTCTCTCTGGACCTCCTACTCTGGGCTCCATTTTTCTCTTGAAAACAGAAACAACCAGGTATAATCATAAAACATGAAGCCAAATGTTTGGAAATATGGAACCAAATCTATACCACAGTGATCATATAACATACCAGTGGCTGCCCATTGCTTGACCTCCAACACCCACTGCTCCGTGTCCTCCAGGGAGATGTTCAGCTCTTGCTTGAGACTCTCAAGATTTTCCACTTCAGTTTGTGCTCTCTGTGTAGTCTGGTTAGAATGTTTAAAAGGAAAAAGTGAATATGCGTTCCAGTTGGTTGAGAAGGTTGTTTTTTTACTGAATTCCTTTATGCACATTAACTGACCAGACAACAACATGAAATGCTAAACACCTTCTCTTCAAGGTTGGCAAGTATCACCTTAGTGTCCCTTTTCTTTTTTTTAAAAGATCAAGCAGGATTAACATTATTATTATTATACAGAAATTCAGATGAATCAACCTATAGTGCTTAATTAAAAACAAACAGAACAGAGACTCTCTTGGCAGAACAGTGTGCCATGGCAGCACCAACATAATGAAATGATTGCAGAATACATTTAATTCAACAACATGTAGCTAAGGATGGTGTTAAATTACTACAACAAGACACTAAGATATTCTTAATGTACATTTTGAAATGCAGTATGGAATTCTTACTTTGACAAATCTCTTTGCCAGTGTCTTGTGGAGATGCTCCACCTTCCTGTGGTTCCATTGCATAGCCAGCACGGTTATCATATCTGCTGTAAACACAAAAACATGTAAATTCATATCAGCTTTAAAATGTGGCACTGCTTAAAACAATTTTTTTTCCTCTACCAACCTGATTTGGTCATGTATTTTGTTGTCAGAGCTGCCCTTGAGAGGAAGCTGTTAACCGGTCCACTTCCTCACCGATAGTATTTCCAGCACCTTCCTGGCTTCTGCCACCCCACTTCACCTGCTCAGAATCATAAACAATAAGATCTAGATATTTAGTTCTATATTATAATTTCCTGTACTGAACATATTTAGTGAACATCAGTATCAGGAGCAATTTCAGAAAGTTAAAATGTTCTGAGATTTAATTATGCTTTGAACTACAATGTCACAACTGCAGTTATTTGAAGCTCTGTTCAATCATTATTTCTACAGTGTGGATATATTTACAAAAAAAACATAGGATGGGATTTGGAAGCCTATCCTTGTGACAGTCTGTTGTGTAACAATTTTGTCAACATTTGTAACTATTACAATTATTCCACAGGCTTGCACAGAATAAAATATACTACATGATATTCTTATGTGCACTACAATTTCTAAAACATTTGAATCTAGTCACACAGATGTTTAACTTGCATACTGTACCTCACGTTTGCCTGTGTGGGCCTTGGCGTGCATTACAGAGACAAAAGGTTTCATCTCTGTAAGTGGTTGGAGCTCAGGCAACTTCGCTGCCATCTTCTCCAAATAAGGCCAGTACCTGTAATGACAAAATCTATTAGCTTTTCCAGTTGCAGGATGGTATAATAGTAAAAAGATAAACCAGGTCCTTAAAATTACCAGTAAAATCCTTGTACCGGAGAATGTTGTTTCTTACACGACCACGAGAGGTGCAACACTTTAAAACGTGACTATAGGTCGTAATAAGCTGCTGAACAATCGACCTATTTGGTCGTTTTTTGTAGGAGGACAGGCTGCTAATACCAGCTCTCCTTGCCCACAGACATACACGCCAAAGCGCTGGGATATTACGGATAAATCTTACCTCAAACCAATTCATTTGACATAATTACACATATAACATTCCAGAGGAACAGACAATACTTGTGATGCTTACATGAAGGATAGCTACTGAGAATCTGAAGTGAGTTGTAACCTGCCAGGCTCCAAATGACAGCAGGGCTTCTCCCTATGACAAGGCCGGGGCTTGTTATGCTAATTGCAGCGTGTATATCCAAGTGAGAAACCAGGAACTGGAGACAAAGCCACAGTTCGCCTGTGTAAAGTAGAATCAAATCTCCATTAAACTCTTTATCACAGTAATTTCATTTAACTGATCTACATCTGGGAAAAACTGATGTTTTGTTTTAATTTTCAAAGAAAGATGATTGTCTGTTCCGTGAATCATACCAGTGTTTGGCATTAGAGGTCTGAAAAATGAATTTTTATTTAAGGCAATAGTAATGGACAGAGGTGGGGTGGGGGTCATAGCTGATGGACACCATTTTCTGTGACCACACCGAGGATTGCCGAGCATTTCGGAGGAGGAGGAGGAAGAGATTGGTACAGCATTCTCATCATCCCTGAGCCACTGGGTCATGCTTTAAACACTTATCCTGTAGGATGAGCGAGGTAGAAACATCCACCACAGCATGCTCCAAAGATTGCATCCCTTCTGTCTGATAGCATGCTCCAAAAAAAGAGGACTTGTGGTAGGGAAAAGGGCCGATGCAGCTGTCACGCACTTTTGCTCTGACATTCTCAGAAGGGGACGAAAACAGAACAGGTTATCCAAACACTCTGATAAATAAGTGACAGGGGTTGTAAGTTAACGCTTGCTGAGTTGCGGCACGGTTCGGCCTGTCATCAGGTTGTGGGCCCAAACAGATTTCATCCATGATGTTTTATCACAGCAATCGATAACAACCCTTGTGGGCAAACCATGGGCGATTGCATGACATACACTGAGCGGTGCGGTACTGTACAAAAATTGCAAATATAAACCAACAGTTATAGGATTGAAAAGGTATCTTAACAAAGGCTTTCTCCTATTCTGGCCGCCTGAAGGGATCACTGCCAGTTTAATTATTGTTTTGCTGTCACAGAGATAATTCGTTGAAATTACAGTGCTGTTGTGAAACACATGCTTGCCAGCTTGTCTTGCTGGGCAATACAAACAGGTACTGTGCTGATTTCATTATAATAAAAAAGTGCACCCTGTTGTTGGCTTAACTCTTTCTTCTATATTGAAGCCACCATTATTACTGGAGTTGTACGTACCGGTTCAATTACAGAACAACCGCTGGCTTTGTGTTTAATTGCCAAGGAATCAATTAAGTTCTTTTTTCTCCACACTATGAGGTCCTTGAATAACAAATGTGGCCAATCTGGGATTCAGTTACTGGAGTATTGAGCAGGCATTAACCATTAAATCTCAAGACATGGACGATCCTTGAATTTTTCGATCCACTTAAAAAACCTTTCTGAGACAATTAAAACTAACTCAAATTAATCACTGAAAATAATAAATATCAGTATCAGTTAAAGGCTTATTGGGTTTATATATTGAATTAAAAGCGAGGAGAAAATAACATAATCTGTAATTTTTTACAATTTCTTTTGATATTCAAATATATCAATCCACTCTAAAAAGAATTCAATATCTATTGCAGGCATCCTCAAAGTCCGGACTCCGGTCCGGATCCGGACCGAACCACAACTGTCTCTGGACTCTGAGCAAATTATACTTTTCATATGTATTATCTGTATTATCTGTGTTATCTGCGAGACATCGCCACAACGCAACGAGTCCAAATGCTCCGCTATGTCCACTGCAAACAGCGCTCTGCATGTCCGACTGTTCCACTGTCTGTGTGTGTCTGTCAACGCATTGGTCCAATCACATTCAACATCCGGTCAGTGGTTTTTTCCCCCACCAACAGTCTAGCGAATCAGAGGCACAGTAGGCGGGTCTTCGCGGAATGCGTGTGGGAAAAATGCGTGTCTCCTCTCTTTCAACCTGTCTGAGTCAGAGCGAGAGTTTAAAAAATAAAAGTCAGAGCGAGAGTTAACAGCTAGTTGCATCTGTACTGTAGTCTAGTAGCCTAGTTTCACCTACCCCAGCTTTGTTTTGAAGAAAAGTTGTGGCTCATCTGACATTTATGAGAGAAAGTCTCTAATGTTCGAGTGCAAGTGAATGCAGTAAGACGCACGTCTTGTAACCCCTCCCCAGCCCACTGGCGCGAGCGTGGAAATATGATTGGCGGCGATTTCATTTGAACGGGATGGTGCAAAACGAGAAGCATTGTGACCCAAGTACTGAAGGAATGAGGTATTTGCGGTCTACAATGACAGAGAAGAGACTGTCAAGTTTGGCTGTAGCATTGAATCAAAATGCACTAAAGCTGTTTATCTTAAAGAGCAACTTCCAGGTTAAAGACACCTGTGAATAAATGTGTAGGAAAATGATGAATACATTAGATTTTCAATAAAATATACAGAAATATACACTACAGTGACATCTGGCGTCGTTTTTGTAAGAAATGTTCACTTCCACATAAAAAAGCCTCGGCACGTGACCTCCCGCGTGTGACGTAACACGGGGGACACAAGGGGGAGAGCGGCCGGTGTAACGTATTAATAAACATGGATCCCAATGCTAGTTTCGACACAGAAGAAGTGGAACATGAATATTCGAATGCATATGACGGACCACAACCTTATAATTATGAGCCTGCTAGGCGTCCAAGAGACCAGGAGCAGCCAAGGATTAGAAGAAATAACGGCCATCGGAGAGAAATCGAGCTGTGGTGTGAGGAGAACCAGTGGAGAACTGGGCAGCTATCTTGGTGAGTGACCGGCGTTAGCTACAGAATGTTAGCTAACGTCACATCACAACATTGTGAAGTTAGCTATCATATATCAGGCTATAACTAAAGTAGCTACGGTGCTGTGTACCGGAAGGGAGACGCGAGATACGGCTGATACTTGACGATCTGGCGGAGAAAGGTTGTGGAGCCTCCGTTGACATGCCGTTGGCTTGATGGAAAGCAGTTGTGTAGTCGGGGAGGGTGCACAGCTGATTGCAGCAGGTGAGTGGAGGTTGAGCCGGGAGCCAGGAGTGACAGCCACCACGCACACACAAACAACACAGACAGGGGGAAACAAACAAACACAAAGGAGACGGCTGAAGCAGTACAGTCCAAACGCTAAGTTGACTTTATGGTCGGACAGTCCTGTAGCTGCCAGGTGTCATTTTCGCTGCAGCATCGCACTCGCAAGCAAAGGACCGACGAAACACGAGTGGAGGACGTCGTGATGAAAGGTGTCGAAATAGTCCTTGGCATAATTAGAGAGATCTGGCGAACGACGAAGAGAGAGAGAGAAGGGGAGGCCATGTGTCCGTGATCTAGCATCACACCTCCGAACGTAGTCGATGCGTCACCACCG
>NW_011338842.1:0-2363 GCF_000735185.1 Notothenia coriiceps | reverse complement strand
TTATATTTGTTACTGGAAAATGTGTATTTCCACATGTATATTTTCAACATAACCATATATATATTTGTATCTATCCCTCTATCTATCTATCTGTCTCTCTATCCATCTATCTATCTATCTGTCCATCTATCTATCCCTCTCTCTATCTGTCTATCTATCTATCTCTCTATCTCTCTATCTGTCTATCTATCTATCTCTCTATCTCTCTATCTGTCTATCTATCTATCTCTCTATTTATTTATCTATCTATCTGTCTCTCTATCTATCTCTCTATCTATTTCTCTATCTATCTATCTATCTCTCTATCTGTCTATCTATCTATCTCTCTATCTCTCTATCTGTCTATCTATCTATCTCTCTATTTATTTATCTATCTATCTGTCTCTCTATCTATCTCTCTATCTATTTCTCTATCTATCTATCTATCTCTCTATCTCTCTATCTATCTATCTATCTATCTATCTATCTATCTATCTATCTATCTATCTATCTATCTATCTATCTATCTATCTATCTCTCTATCTATCTATCTATCTATCTATCTATCTATCTATCTATCTATCTCTCTATCTATCTATCTATAATCTATCTATAATTAATCCACTGTTACTGATTATGCATTCCTACAACCCTTGACATGTTACGCTGATACCACTTGCTTTATCAATCTGTATTTCCTCTCTGTGTGCTCAGTTGACGGAGGGCCTGCAGTGCTTGCCTCAGTCTCTGGGCGCGTTGGTTCAGTACAGCCTGGACCGACTCTGCTCGCAGCACAGATGCATGCTGGGACTCCGCTGGGCCCTGGCTGCTCTGACTGTCAGCCCCACAGGTGAGATGAATGAATTTGTTTACAATCATTTACATTATTGTTGAGCTTTATTGGGTAAATTAATAGATATGTAGAGAAAATGATATTATACCCAAATTGGTAATTTCATTGTTTGTAATTTGTTGCCTCTCCTCTTCACCAACAGGCCTGAGGGAGAGAGACTTCTACTCTTTACTGAACACATGCAACGACTTGTCCTCACAAGACGGAAAGGTCACATGGCAGGAAGTACTGCATCTCTCCAGGAAGCCCAAAGGACGCGTTCCCATGGCGAATTTCACCCTTATAGTGCAGAGTTTACAAAGGTATGAATCCTACATGAGCGCAAATACAAGAAAAATAATTATCTATCATAAAAGTTTCCCCTAGTTGACTCTGATTGCCTTTGAAATTACTCTCGTAAAGGCAGACACAATGATTACATTTCAATTTTTCATTGCACAACACTAAGTGAAGCAGGCTCATTATTTGACTTTAATATCTGGTTACTACAATTTGACGTAATGTAGATTTATGTGTATGAAGGTTTCAAATTAAATCATCTTAGACGTAACACGTGTTCACAGCACTGCACATGCAGAGAAATGAAAGCACTGTATTTGACCTGTCCTCGTATAAGAAGCACTGAGGTGTGGGTAGAACTTTAGAAATCAATCCTAAAGGAGGAAGAGACGTTAAATCTGTTTGAATCTGTATCTGCAGTCTGATTGGTCCGTCTCACTGCTACGACACTGACGACCTGCTGGCTCTGACCAATCCGGAGGTGAGGAAGGCCTTCGAGGACTTTTTCCTCCCAATAGACAAATACAAAACCAGAGCTCACCTCGTCCTGGCAGGTAAAGTACACACAGTCGGTTTTAATATTGCCAATATGTTCGGGTAACAGTAAAACAGGGGGAAATGTGTTGTCTGGGGATTCAAATGATTGAAAGAGAAGGATGAAAGGAATAGAAAAAGGTTAGAAAAGTGTCAAAAGAACTATAATTTCACGGGAAGACTAGGGGTAGAGGAATGAGAGGATTTGGTTAGGGATATTTCCAAATATCTGGAAGAAACTACCAGAAACATGTCTGACTACTTTTAAATCCAGGCTGAAGACTTTCTTTTTGCCCCTGCTTTTAATTGAACTATTCACATCTTACACTGCACTGTAACTTTTATTCATGTATCTTTCTAATGTGTTTTATGCTCTTAAAGGTGGGGTAGGTAAGTTTGAGAAACCGGCTCGAGATACACTTTTTGTTATATTCCATGGAATGCTCTTAACATCCCGATAGCAATGAATATCTGAAGTGCTTTGACCAAAAATCTATAAAAAAATGTCATCTGTGGAAGCCGTAGCGCTGTAAAAAGCACGACCAATCATCTGAGCCGGCCCGGCTAAAGTAACTGGATGGCCGACCTGCCTGTCAGCCTTCCATCTGTGCACAAACTTATCTCGTGCCCTCATTGGTCATGTGCGTGTTCGTGTGTGTTGGAGGAGGGGCTCTGTAAGGAAGTGGCAGATCTTTTCCTGCTGTGTGTTTTCAAATCA
>NW_011338841.1:272502-277919 GCF_000735185.1 Notothenia coriiceps | reverse complement strand
TAATCGCCGATCACGTGAATGCAGCTTAAGTCCTACCTTATTTTTTAATGGAGCAATTCCCAAAACGACGTGGTAAAACCTGCCCAAATATTCCATGTCACTTTCAGCTACAGCCATTTCACAGTGTTGATGCAACGGCTAAACCAAAAGTCAATACATTCTTAAAATACTCTTCTCTTAGTCAACTACACAGTGCATTCAAGTGTCATAGAAGACAGAAGGTGGACACATTTACATAGAGCTTTTCCAACATTAACACACCGTTGACCGTGGCATAGTGGAGTGCCCATTGACATCTTCATTATCACAACACCTTTAGATAGAAATCAAGTTTCTTCTCTGTTTTGTTCTGTAGGTGCGGCGTACGGCAATGGTTCCTACTTTGCTGTGAACTCATCGTACTCACAGGGCTACGCTAAACCTGACACCAGGCAGCACAAGCGCATGTATCTGGCTATGGTCCTGGTGGGAGACTTCACCACGGGAAGAGCCGGCATGATCACCCCCCCCACCAAGAGCTCCAGCAATGCTACAGACCTGTACGACAGTGTGGCAGATAACAACGCCAATCCAACCATCTTTGTAGTCTTCAATGACATCCAGGCGTACCCAGAATACCTGATCACATTCGCCTGATCGATGCTATGATCACATTGTGCCACCGTTCTGATAAAAACATACCTCTGTTTTTAGTTTTCTTCTCTGCAACAACTGTTTAATACTTATATAATACATTGCATGTTAACTGAAGGGCTTGTTTCCATTTGATTTATTGAGATTAAAGTTAGCTAGATGACTATTTTCAAACTGTCATTTCCTTAATCTAACATTTGTCGCAAGGTGTTTGTTTCTCTGTAATGTAATTTTGAATAGAAAACAAATGTCATCTTTGTGTAATTTACAGAAAGATCTAGAGAAAGTTTTCATGTAAGATTTCTTTGGAAATTTTTTACTGAGATAACACATGTATTGTTTTATATGACAGGAAATGTGAATCTTCAAAGTAAGGCCACATTCAAAGTTAAAACTTGCTTAAAGGTAGGGTAGGTAAGAATGGAGAAACCAGCTTGAGTGCGCTAGAGTTTGAAAATACACAACCAAAAAAAATCTGCCACTTCCTTACAGAGCCCCTCCTCCAACACACATGAACGCGCACATGACCAATGAAGGCACGAGATACGTTTGTGCACGAGATGGAAGGCTGACAGGCAGGTAGGCCATCCAGTTATTTTAGCCGGGCCGGCTCAGATGATTGGTCGTGCTTTTACAGCGCCACGGCTTCCAGAGATGAAATATTTGTATATATTTATTGTCAAAGCATTTAATATACTAATATACATTGCTATCGGGATGTTAAGAGCATTCCATGGAATATAACAAATTGTTCTGAAGTGAATTAACCACCCTACCTTTAAGTCAATTCACATTTTAATAGATACATTTAAAGGTGGGCTATGTAATTTATTTCAGAAACACTTTTTGTTATATTCCATGGAATGCTCTTAACATCCCGATAGCAATGAATATATTAACTGCTTTGACAATAAATACATTTCCAAAAATTCTTCTGTGGAAGCCGTAGTACTGTAAAAAGCACGACCAATAATCTGAGCCGGCCCGGCTAAAATAACTTGATGGCCTACCTTCCTGTCAGCCTTCCACCTGTGCACAAATTAATCTCGTGCCCTCATTGGTCATGTACGCGTTCGTGTGTTGGAGGAGGGGCTCTGTAAGGAAGTGGCAGATTTTTTCCGGTTTGTCTACTTTCAAATTCTAGCGCACTCGAGCTGGTTTCTCCAAAATTACATACCTCACCTTTACGCAAGTTTTAACTTTGAATGTGGCCTTACTTAGAAGATAGTTATTTTGGTCCCACACTTTTTCACCGATATTAGCATTTAGCTCAAAGTGCCACTATGTCTTAGAGGGCTAGTTTAGCATACATGACAATATCTAGTCATATTTTTAAAATAATTTACTCAAACAACATAATATAGCATAGAAAATTGTTAACAACACCTATACACATTTAAAGAAAAGTGGAATACTTGATGTGCATTTAATGGAGTTCTATCTAAATAAATCCTATTTTCTATGGATTATACTGTCCTCTGCTGGGAGTCTCTGGACATTAAAATGATTTGGACCAAATCTGAGGCGTGTTTCTGGGACTTGAATGTGATTGTTGGAGCACAACATCGGAAATAGAAAAAGGTCAAACACACACTGATTAATATTATTTTTATCTACAGATTTGTTTCAAACAAAGCAGAGACAGTCATTTTATTCGTCAGAATTCTTAAACAATTAACTTTTCACGACTTGTTATCGTCTCATATTACAGATTCTTGTTTGCGTTCACTAGTTTGGTTTCAATGTCAGAATGAAAAAACAGGACTTCTGTGGAATAAGTCAAATAAGAGCTTGAAAAGTTCTGGACAGTTCCAAACTAATTTGAAACCATGTATTTATTTCCATAAAACAGATGCAAGTTGTGGGAAAATAATGTAATACTTTGGGCTTCTTCAAAATCCTTGGAGAGTTTCATCTCCTGTACCTGGTTTAAAAGGAAGCCGTGTGTCCAAATGCACAAAGAAGAAAACATAAAATCCATAAGAGGAACCATGAGGAGCAGATATCTGCGATCAGTAATGCTTACAGGCTGCGCTTTAGTCCTTGAAATTTAAGATGAAAATCCTTTGAGAAGATCCAGAGATCCAGTTCTGCCATTCCTGAATTTTTAAAATCACAGTTTTTATCCAGCACGAGTAAACCATTGTGCTGACGGACATTTATTGAAATGAAAAAATGTAAGGATAATCAGTCCAGTCAGCAAACTTAAACAACACTTAGGTGGCAAACCAACTCACCTGAAGGAACGAGAGCTAGAAAAACACTGATGGGATTATTGGGGTGGGGTGGGGGGGGGGTGAGTCTTTGGATGATGCAGGTTTCCTGTTTATTTTCTCCTGATTTGCCCTCATGTTAAACCTTGTCCAGAGCAACTCACAGTGTTTACGCAAGAAACGTCTCTCGATTGTCCGCCATTTTAGTCTTTGACATCATCAGTCCATAGTTTTGGTTCTGTTCTTTTGAAGCGTGCAGGGCCAGTGTAACAAGTAGAGGAGGAGTTGGTCAGTTCAGCTTTAGTCCGGTTAATCTCCGACAAAACAAGAGCACGTTTAGCTCTTCAGTTCATCTTCTCTCCTCAGACAGGAAACGGTGACATTTCACTGAGGTCATGATCGCACAGGGTGTCTCCGATAAGCCTGAGGCGTTCAAGTTCTTTAGGTAGGTTAACCTGAACGGTCCTCTTCCATCTCGCCTCTCAGGTATTTGTTTCATTTGACCTTGAGCTCAGGTTGCATTAAAGTAGCGATAAACAATTGTTTTTCCCACAGTAACGTTCATTATGGAGGAAACCATGATTGCGCAAAATATTTGATACAGAATAACAACCATCTGCTTTTGGATTGTTTCTATATAAGCCTAGCTTTCACTTTGTAACTCTGGCTGCCACTGGGAAATTCAAGGATCCATATACGGCAGAAATAAGGGAATCAATCTTTGAGTAACAAAAACAGGAAGAAGATCGCAATTTTGTTTCTCCTGTGGCATTCCCAAGTTTCAAAAGTAAAGTCCCCAAGGTAGCACAAGTGGTGGACGTCGTTACATCTTAAGAAACTTTAGGATATAATAAAGCCTCGATGACGAGGGAGGCAAAGAGGGATACAAAACTAAGTTAAAGAAGATGGAGAGAGCTCCCACTCTTCAGATGTTTAAGTTTGCATTTTACTAGATAAGTGTGAAACAAAACTGCCTTCTGATTATTACTAAGGGCATTTTTTCAGCACCATTCTAATAGCACCAACATCTGCGTTTCTAGGTCAAAACGGTCTTATGAAACGATAATACCACTTGAAAAGTCTAAGAGCAGAAAAGTTGTCTCTAGCCAGTTTAAAGCGATTCCTAAGAACAACTTCATTCAATTGTATCATTTTCGTTAATCAAACAACGTTTCTTTAGATTTGGAATGACAGAGAGCATTGATGAACGTCTGTCTTTTACTCGAACGCCCCTCATCTGATGTCCCATGGGTCATCTCTGATGAAGGTAAATTGCATTTAATGTTGATCTCCGGCACCGAATCATTAAAGTAATTAAAACATTTGTGTTAATTTAAGGGAGAAACCTGGTGTCTTGAAGTCTTTTTCCTCAGGAAGTTAAAGCTCTCATTGATGACTTTCACAGTAAAATATTCATTTTAAATTGTTCACCATTCCTACAGGATGTAACAAAGCATTTCACTTCACACAAAGCTTCATCTTCAGTGTACTGGATTGTACACTTTCATTGGCCCACTGAGGTCTGCAGCACCAGGACGCTGTTGTGCCAAGCGGTAAACGCGTCATGTGGTCAGGTTCTGGTTCTGCAGCTACGGTGACGTGTTGATGAAGAGTCCCGCAGGCGGGTCACCGTCTCTGCTGGCTGTAGACGGGGAAGGCCAGCGTGACGTTGAGCGAGTCGTTGTGCTGGACCAGCGAGGTGTGCTGGTAGTGCAGCACCAGCTCCTTCAGGGAGCCGTACAGGTTGTAGGGCTCGGCGAAACCAAAGCCGGTGCCCGTCTTGTTGATGACGCAGTGCTTCACCTCGCCCTCCGTCCTGAGGGACACAGAGATGAAGTTAGTTGAAGATGTGTGTGTGTTCAATCCAACTTCAAAAAACTTCATTGCGTAGAAACAGATCTTAGGTTGGGTTTGGCATTAGTGACATTAAAAGAACCATGTCCAACGGATCAGATAACATATAAAAAAACAGCTGTATGTGTTGACAGGTGCATAAACAAACAGCTGTATGTGTTGACAGGTGCATAAACAAACAGCTGTATGTGTTGACAGGTGCATAAACAAACGTGGGACTGGGTTAGCCGGTGCATATAAGCAGGTAAATAAAGTCAATAGAAATAGGTAAAAAAAAAAAAAAAGAGTAGGCAGTTAAAAAGACCGGTAAATTGAATAGAAATTGAATGCGGATAGTAGAAAGACTGTTATTAAGCAATTAAATCAACCTAAAAAATAATAAAAGTAAATTAGCAGGTTAATAGACGGGTAAATAGAAGTAAATAAGCAGGTGAATAGAAGTAAATAAGCAGGTGAATAGAAGTAAATAGAAGTAAATAAGCAGGTGAATAGAAGTAAATAGAAGTAAATAAGCAGGTGAATAGAAGTAAATAAGCAGGTGAATAGAAGTAAATAAGCAGGTGAATAGAAGTAAATAGAAGTAAATAAGCAGGTGAATAGAAGTAAATAGAAGTAAATAAGCAGGTGAATAGAAGTAAATAAGCAGGTGAATAGAAGTAAATAGAAGTAAATAAGCAGGTGAATAGAAGTAAATAAGCAGGTGAATAGAAGTAAATA
>NW_011338841.1:261431-269675 GCF_000735185.1 Notothenia coriiceps | reverse complement strand
GCAAGAAGACACACACACACATAAAACTTTAGATAGCACGACTGACGTGTGCTAAACTAACCGACTCTCGCAAGTGGGAGGAATTATTTTTGTAATGTTATTGAAAAAATTTGGAAAAATAAAAAATACAAAATTTGTATAACATATTTGAGGGGGTTATGAACCTCTGATAAGGACGTGGGGGGAGCAATCTTATCCCGAGAAACAGTCGGAGTAATTTCAAATGGCGGAAGGTAGACAGCGAAAACAGAGCATTTAATTACATTTTCTCTTACTGGACCTCTTTGAAATGCAATTGAACAACTGCATTATAGCAACAATAATAATAATAATAATAATAATAATAATAACAACAGCAATAATAATTGGGAGGGGGGGCGCGGCTGTTCTTATGTTCTCTGAGGGGAGGCTCACCTACCCACACTTTGAAAACCCCTGACCTAGACAACTGCTGATGAACATTGAATACGCTCAAAAGATAGCGTATGTACATTTAGAGGCAGAGTTTGCGATAAAAAAGAAAAACGTGTCGAAATAATACGGTGAATCAAAAGAATCCCTCATCATATACGGAGAGTTCATTGGCAAAAATGTATAAAAGCCAATCTTACAATGAAGAAAAAAAGACCTGTTTGAGACTCCAGAATGCTAAAATAAAACATCATTTGGAGAAATAAATAAATACGGATGTGTGATTGCAAACATCCCCTTGAATATGTTCTCCAATTATTACAGGTTATAACGCTAGCATTTTATGAAATGTATTTTCTTAAAGGGGACCTATCGTGCAAAATGCACCTTTTACGTCTTTTATACATGAATATGTGTCCCCGGTGTGTCAGGGAACTCACCAAGTGTCAGAAAACACAACCCTCTCTCTTTTCCTCCATACCCAAATCTCTAAAAACGGGGCTGCAACGGATCTGATACAGACTGATACAGATTTGAAAATAGTCTGAAGTCAGTGACGAGGAGCTCCGCCTATATGACCAACTCTCCACCTATCAAGGGAATGAGAGGTTGCCGTGGCATGGTAACAGCATGGTAACAGCATGGTAACATGACGCTCGTAAGTCGGCCCCGTCCTTTGCAGGAGGGCGTGGTCAGCTGCAGCGCATGCAAAGACAGGGTGGAGGAGAGCAACATAGAGCGAAATGAGGCATGGCTAAAATGCATGATCTGTTTGGTAGTTTGAAAAAGAAAATGTATAAATATACCTTATATAGATAGGTATGGCCCTACAATATATTATTCAAATATAGCATGATAGGTCTCCTTTAAAGGACAGAAGTACTTTTAACTGACTTGGTTTCTAAGCCTGTAGGATCTGCAGAATGAGTGCATGGGTTATATATCAAATAAGGCTATCAAAGATGACAGCTGGCACACGAACCACAAAATGGATAGAAATAGTTTCTGTAAATAAAGTCCCAACTGTTTTGTACATACATGTGCAACCCATCTTGAATGAATTTGGTTACTATTATTTCTTACATCTGAGGTTTCCTGTGCGTGTTGCACAGCTGTAGTTTCTAAACGAGGCCCTGGATGTGTTTGAGGAGATGTTGATGGAGGGTGTGGACATGTTGAACAGTTTACCTCAGAGTCAGAGTGTAGTCTCCGTGCATCTTAGTGGAGGCGTCTCGCACCAGGAATGTACCGTCAGCTGTGTCTCTCAGCTTCTCATTCACCTCCTCTCTAAAAAAAACACAAAGAAAACACACGTTAAAACAATACACACTGTGCAAAGTCTGATACAACACTCTCTGCTTTCATTGGACCAGGTGAAACTGCACTAGAGAAAAACTCAAAACAGGCCTTGCATTGAAATCGGTACCACAGTAAAAGTACGTTGGTATCACCAGTCAAATGTAGTTCAAGTATAAAAATGTCTCTTTTACAGTGGCCGACAGGTGCAAGCGCGTTACAACAGCCCAAACATATCCAGAGAAAAGCACTGCAGTTTAAAAAATGAAGCAAATAAAAAATACATTCAAATAAAGAAACGTCTTCACCAACTGACCAACCGACGAGAAAGGCGCAGTGTCTATTAAAAGTGCTGCATAAACGAAACACTGCAAGAAGCTCAAACTCAACAACAACAGGGACAATAAAAGGTGGAGGACACAGCTGGGACCGGGAAGCTTGTGACGCGCTGGGATTAAAACGTTGGCCCACTGTCACTGCAAACATACCTAAATTGTATTGGTTTATTTTAAAGGTTGATAGTCATATGTTACATGTACACAACTACGGTGCAATATGCAATGAATGAAAAACTTGAGTCACAGGTTCCTCAACATGTTGCATCACATGATTATTTCCGATATTGTTGCCACTCGTTTTGTCAAGTTTGTGAAGATGTTTTTTCATTTGAATGATTTTTTTAAAATGCAGCACGTTTCTCCTAATGGAAATGTTTTGGGCCTTTGTAACATGTTTGCACCTGTCGGCCATTATACTCACTAGTACAGTTATATTTTTAAATACTATTTATATTTTATATTTATAACATGATTTGACTGTTGTAGTTGGTTAGGGTGAAGCTCATTTTGAACTATTAACTGATGATTATTTTCATTACAGATTCAAATGGATTTCTCAATTGACAAAATGATAAGGGAGTAAAAACAGAGACAATTAAATATTGTAATATGACCTTTTTTTTTTTTATCTTCAAAAATGATTTTAGTCCAGAGAATTTATTAGAATTCTGTCAAATGACGTACTGATTAATCAACTAATCATTTCAGCTGTACTTGTATAAACTGTTGGGGAAGTTGAAAACAGCATGAAATGATACACAGTATTATTAAGTGTGTGTGTGTGTGTAAGTCTGAGTGTGTGTGTTACCTGGATATGTCCCCCCAGTACCACTCGGCATCCTGCAGGGAGATACTGTTGTTGAAACTACAGGCAGCAGCTGGAGGCGCCGGCTTGGCCGGTTTGGGAGGCAACGCTGCGACAGAGACAGAGAAATCAATGATCATATCAACTTTTTTACAAACAGCATATGTCAATGAAAGATCACTTAAACAGAGCCTTTCATTTTCATCTCATTCATTCTGGAAGCGTTTTGAATGTTTCAAAAGTAGAGCAAGTGGAGTGACTGATACACCATGCAGGCCAATATTAGCTTGTTGCTAAAGAAGCATTATTATTTTTGAACCAATACTATTCCACCTAGTCCCGCCTTAGCGTGCTGTGATCGGCTGGTACTTATCTCTGTTGATTAGATGAAGCCCTCCTAACATGTGCCATTTTGTTTAGTGGAATAGCTATGCTTGACATGATCTACATTGGAGCTGAAGAGCAATTTAAATTGTTTGTGAAAATTGAGAATATTATTGTGGTATTGCTATGAGTTATTGGAAGTAAAGATAGAAGGTAAAGTAACAATACATATGGGTTGTATAGGTTGAGTCTATCAGTATAATCAGGCTAATCGAAGCAAGTCATATATTCAGCACAAGATAATATTTCCAGCTTCTATATTAGGTCAACATTTGAAGCAACTTTAATTAACAGTATATAACAAAACTACTGGAACACATGCAGTCACAGCTGGTTAAATGTTCAATACATTGTGCAGAATGTAGATTATGTGCAATAATTGAAATGTTTATTTTCAGTCCATCCAATATATACTGTTTCTTTTCCCTTTGACATATTGCTTTATTTATCGCCTGCCATTTGTTGCTGGACCCTGCCGCTGGACAAATAATTGTCTAAAAAAAACAATTGGATTGTGTTAATGTTTATTGGTCTACGTTTATGTGTTTCAGTGAAAAGAAAACTGACTTGATATGTTAATAAACTTTTTTTGTCCACTTGGAGGCAGGAGAAACAACATTTGAATTGAACTTATCAGTTGCCTATTTCCACATCAAGCAGTAACAGATGTAACGCAACGGTTCAAAGAGAAACGTTGTGTTTGTTTCCACTTGATGATTGAATGCAAGTCCAGTTTTCTTTGTCTTGTGGATCTGTTTTTGGTCTCTACCAACTCCTGGGGACAAATATCTATCTCTGCTGAATGCTCCACTATCTTCACTAGCTAGTCCAAGCAAAAGCCAAAAGAATTGGCTAGCTGCAGACTCAGCTTCACATTTACTACCAGAGATAGTGGGCTACAACCCGTGAGCCCCATGCAGGACACGATATAGGAACACATTTCCCTTTCTTTGTTTATACCCACGTTTTGTTCTAATTTATTAACGTTCTTTTTGTAGCACTTTTTTTGGCAAGAACATTTTTACCAGTGGTCAAGAGCATCCTAACCAAGAAAAAAAAACATTAAAAAAAAAAGTCCACATTGTCCCACTGATGGAAAACCCACATTTAAAAATTTGAAAAACTAGAAAAAAATAAACTAATATAAGGAGATTATAAGTATTCTACAATTGACATTGTGTTCTTAAGGAGTAATGTTGGTCCATTGGTCCCGGTATACTATAACAAATGTGGAGGATGATATAATGCTTTCTGATTTCCAAATAACAACTGACGCTCTGAAAAACCACATGTTAATTTTTCTTTGAATGTATTGAACAGAACCTCAATTACAATACTGCTGAGGTTCTTCTTCTGACAGACTTTAATTTCTGGCATCAGCCCAAATCTTTGTCATTTTCCAGAGTATTTGCACAAGGCCCGACAACTGCTGATATATTATTATTTAGAGGTGTTACCTATATAGCCGTATACTAATCACCTATGTATACCTATGCTAATAAGGAACAACTGGCCACATGCCTCCTATTTATGACCAAATGGGAATTATTATTGAGCACACCTGGGTCATTATTTCTTCTGTAATGGTGAAAATATGAGAAATAGACAAGAGTTGGACAAATCAAACTGGTATCTAAAGTTCTGTCTTTTTGTGTTTCATTGCTTATATGTGGAGAAGGGTTAAGTCTAAGTTTTTTTTCGTTGAACAAATAAAAACAAACAAACAACAAAATTAAAAACAATACGCGAATGTCATGAGGAAGATGGTCCCCTGATATTTGCTTATGCTAAGTCCTAGCTAGGGTTAGCTCAGGTGATAGACACCTCCAAACCTACGGCAACAATACACATCCTCCAAGTTTACGGAGACTGCAAGTCCAATCACATGCAGTCTCCAGAAAAATACAGACTTTCTCAAATCTGGAATAGTCCAAAATTCTCTGGGTTGAACTTCTGAAACATACTTAACAACCACGGGTATTCAGACACATGCACTTAATATTTTGTACATCCAAATTATCAAACCGTAAATGTAAAAATATCATGGAATAATAAAGAAAAATTTGTTTCACTCCTGCGACATTGTGCACATACTAATAATGTACATATTACATTACATTGTACATTAATGTACATATGGAAAACACAAGTGAAAGAATTTGGCATTTATAACGCAATCAACGACATAAAGTAAAGAAATGTAACGATGTACGTGCTCTGCTAAAAATGTGACAAATGTTATGTTATGATTAACCCATCAGCCTGCTTGGCACAGAGGTCTTGAGAGTTGCACTCTTTATTGTTTACGTCTAGGTGAATGCAGCCCGTTACAGTTTTTTTGTGGGAGATTATCCATGTCTGCTGTAAGGGGCACAGAGAGTGTTGTGTGCTGATCATATTGCGAAACCCCCAGAGCCAAAGTAGTAATTGGTGATATTGATATGTAAATACACATATTGTGAGGCACGAGCGTTGGCTCCTATGCAACCAACAACACCTTAATCTGGGTCCAAAAGAAAATAACTATATTATGATTAAATTACTAATAACCTGTTGGAAGAAATATGGTATATAAATAAATAAAATTAAGAATATTGAACGTTATTTTGTATGTAAAGCAGAAATCAGGAACAACGTTCCAGCTGGGAAAATGCTGTTATCAGCCTTTAAGGACAGAAATCATTTGGCACACAAGTGTTGCAGGATTATGACTCGGAGCAGCATCAGTGGCATTACAAATTCTATTTAATTAATGTGGACATTTCTCTGGTTAGTCCTGTGTAACGTTTGTGGCACCATAAATGTCCTTTTATCTACCCTTTAACGCTGTGATGCCTGTTCGCATAAGTAAAGAAATTGAAGAATTGAAAAGTGCGTAAACTATTACGAATAATAGTGACTAGCACTGAAGTGTGACGTTGTTGCCCTTTCTGCTTTTACAAACCAAATAATGGCAACACTTCCATCCAGTACATCTTTCATGAATTCAAAATTGCAATGTAATTCTTATCAGTATCTGTAAATATACTAAATGTGTCAATTAGGGCTGCACAATTAATTACAATTATACCAAAATTGCAGTTGGTCGTTCCCTCTAATATCGCAAATCATATCACAAATGCAATATCAGTCTAAATAATTGCAATTTGTTTTTTTCCATATCTTGCAACCAATATTCTGATAACGTCGTTTTTCTGTAACTAACGGAATACAATTAACTTTTTTTACATCGTTGTCGTATTCCTTTACTCCACAAGCCTGCATGCTCTACGCAGGTTCGCAAAAACACTGAGATGCATACTTCACAAGCATTAGTGTTTCTTTTAAAAACCTTAAATATACAAGAGGGATTTTAAATAATTAGTCATGATAACATCTGACCAAATGGCTCGGCACAATTAGCAGAGCAGCAGTGGTGTTCTGTGTAGTGAGTCAGCCTGCAGCAGGTGTGGGACCCTCTACGCAGCCCCAGGTTGGCTCCTACCTGGACTCTGCATGTTGATGTAGCACAGGATCTTGTCTCGTCCCCTCAGAGGCTCGCCCTCGGCCCTGCCTACCTCCTCTCGCTCCATGTTTGCCTCTAAACCTTCAGCCACCTGCGCGATGCTTCAGAGGTGAAAAAGCAGACCCCGATCTTTCTGTCCTGGATCTCATCATGTCCTGACTACAGCTGATCCTGCCTCTCAAAAAGCTGACGTCATCTCGGAGGAAACGGCTCCGGGATAGATTCTCTGTCTCGATCTTTGTGTGTTTTCACTCTGATTTAAAGACACACTTCTTTACTGCACTGATAACCCAAATCTGCAGGATTTCCTCTCTAACTGCGCTCTCTCTGTACCTGCACGCTGGTCTATCACATGTTAAGACTCCTCCACAGAAAACAGTGACATTTCTGTTTGGCATTGCTCTGAAATGCGCAGGTCTTTCGGTGTTTAAGGATTTAAAACGACGCAACTTTCTCTCTGTCCGTCTCCCTCTCAGAGCCCCAGTTCAAAAGCTCAGGAGAGCAGCTTGGAGATGTGTGACATCACTTTTGCCCCCAGCCAATCCTGCGATGGCAGTGATATCACCGAGGCAACACCCCCCTCCCCTCCCTCCTCTGCTGCATCTTTCACTGTGTGGATGGATGATGTCATCGTCTCAGCTACAGCTCTGTCTGACCGACTGACTCAGAAACGCACTCAGTGAATAGATCATTTAATGGATAACGGAATGAGAAAATCATCAATGACTGACCATATTAAATATAGAAATAGAACTAGGACCATTATTAATGATTGATTGATACTTATATGTATATAAGTCTATGCACACTCAGGCTAAAATACTCAAGTGCAATACAAACCACTTAAGATATACAAGATATTCCTCTGGTTTGAGAAACATCGCCTTGAAAAGACAAATAAACTATTTATTCAACATATTATGTACAGAACCCAAAACCCAATTTATTTAAAGAGGTCCTCTTTAAAAGGGTTTTCCCTTTCCTGTAGTGTGTTATATAGGTTATTGTTAAGAAACCGGCTGAGAAACCGGCTGGTCCGGACAACGTAGAACCTTTCTTTTTAAAGATAGCTACTTCTCTTTTTAACCTCTCCCTCAGCACAAACACAATTCTAAAAATATGGAAGTCAGCTTATGTCCTTCCTCTACTAAAAGGTGGGGAGGCCACTTTATTAAATAATTATAGGCCCATCTCTAAATTATCTGGCCAAGGTTCTTGAAAGCCTAGTGAGTGAGCAGGTAAAGGTGTTTTTAAGTAACTATGACCTACTATGTAAACATTGGTCAGGTTTCAGAAAGCAACATAGCACCATCACTGCCACAATGAAAGTGGTGAATGATGTTGCTAATATCTTAGATAATAAGCAGAGTTGTGCAGCTCTATTTATGGATTTTTCCAAAGCTTTCGACACATTACAAATGGTTTTAGGTCCACTTTTATTCTCCATCTATATCAACAGTTTAGGTCAAAATGTGGATGAAGCAACTTTACATTTTAATGCGGAC
>NW_011338841.1:248270-261386 GCF_000735185.1 Notothenia coriiceps | reverse complement strand
AGTGGCTGGTTCGACTGGCCGCATGTCTTATCTTATGGCTAGGGCCGGGGAGTATCCCTCAGTTATCAGGGTGACCTTTCACCTGTCTGGACTTGCGGCGCCTGCCCCTCCTTGGAGGGCGCGTGTCACCGCAGACATAATCCTTATCATTCAGATTTCGTATTGGCGTAGAGTTCTTTCTTGGATTGTGCCCTGGAGTCTCTTCTGCTGCAGACCTATGGCCTCCTTGTCAAAACTTCTTGTTTTAGTACAGGATAAACAATGGCGCTGGCTTTTTTCAAAAGCCTTCTGTTTTGTGTTTATTGGCATTTGGTTTTATATCCCAACTGAAGAAACTTCCCCCTATTTGGGTCCGGCCGCCTCTAGCCCTCTCTCCTTCTCCCCGGACCCACGGGGGCGCCCTAGTTCCTGAGGCTTTCCGGGCAGGCCTGGACGGAAGGGATCCTCTTCGGCCCCAACCCCCAGCCCGCCCGCCATTTTTTGTTCCTGGCGTTTTATTCTATCTGTATTATAAGAACAGATGTGTATCAAGTGTTGCACACCACGTACTACCGCATATCTGTGATTGTCAACAGATTCAGTTGGACCTGGAAGCGTATATGTAAGCAGCGAGACATCTTAGTTTCCCGATGGAGGTGGGTCTGGACGCCCGCGTCGGCCTCATGGTCCGTCTGCGGACCGCATGATGTGGCACGTTTCATGCGGTGGGATGCGCTGTCCTGCCCCGAACATGCTCCGATTGGACGCGCGCGTATTCGCACTCACTATAAGGGAACTCCTTGCGCCGTTTACTGACTCTGAAAAAAGCCGGCCGGCTGCACTCCACTTTTGGTTGACCAAGCAACTTATTTGCACAGTGGCCCTGTCCCTGTTCTAATTCGTAGTATGCGCCCCCAGGTGACGAATCCTGTAGAGCCACCAGGTGTGCAAACGAGCCCCCGCCACTCGAGTTTAAGCTCAACAGACACACTTGTTGCGATGTGTGGCAATATTAACTAACCCCGAGTAGCTCCCGGTACGCGCTTTCTCTCAAGAAAAGGCGACGAAAAGAAAAAACCTTTTCGCCTTCTGGATACTGAATACGCTCATCGTTGTATCTTCCATAAGCATATTATGCCGACCAGCACGGATCCAATTAACATCCCTGCATTGCCCTGTGCAAGAATTGCCTATCTCAGCGATCCCGAGGGAGGGGTGGTTGTTGTTGTCGTATGTGCGATGTAACTGATTGATGATATGGGCTTATGGAGACGCGTTGATGTTCGGTTTTATGGCACGGCTGACTGATGGTTGCGATATTCCTAAATCGTCGGCATTGCAAAGTTGCATTTTCCCTGTTGCTAAATATCGTAGTGTTGCCAAACATTTTTATTTCCGGACTAATCGGGTTATTCCTGTTAGTCGGGGATGTTATTGCATCCCGCACTAATTCCACAACAAGTTTGATACCCTCACGATTTAGCCTATATCTCTTGATCAATTCACAGTCTTCCATTGTCTCCAAAACATTTCGTCTCGCAGCCATTTTCAGATTCTTTGTGAATAGGTCTTACTGAGTTAGGAGTCCTCTCGAGGACTTTTAAGCTCTCCTAAACTTAGGTGCTACTTTTAGGCCTAAAATACTTTGTGAATTGCTCTTAGTGAATAAAATTAGGAGTCCTAAATTTAAGACTGACACGCCCATTATGTTTAGGAGTTTCTCCTAAATTCGCCAGTTAGGAGCTACTTTTAGCCCTAAGATCCTTTGTGAATACGGCCCCTGATCTATATGAATGCACCTGCCCATTGCCTGATCAAGTTAGATGCCGCCTATCACAGTGCGCTGAGATTTGTTACTAACTGTAAAGCACTTACTCATCACTGTACCCTGTATGCCAAGGCAAGTCTGCCATCACTTACTGTAGGGAAGCTCAGTCATTGGTACATGTTCATCTATAAAGCCATGTTGGGTAAACTACCATCTTATATCTGCTCTCTGATCACACGGAGAGTTGCAGGTAGCTATTGCCTGAGATGACATGATGTGTTTTTATTACATGTGCCAAGTGCTATGACTGTTTTAGGTACTAAAGCTTTTATGTGCGCATGCTCCTCTAGCTTGGAACACTATGCATTTCTTTTTTAAACTGAGCATTTTGGTTCCCCTGCATCATTTTAAAGCTTGGATAGATGAAATGCTATTTGATACTCTTGGTACCTGTCATTGCGAAAAGGTTGTAATTTGTACCCCTGTATTTATGGTGTATGATGTTTTCTGTTGTTTTCATGTGTAACCAACAGGTCTCCCTTGAAAAAGAGATCGTTGATCTCAATGGGATTTTACCTGGTTAAATAAAGGCTACAAACTAACAAACAATTGTTCATGTAAATGGTCTGCAAAGGCTAAAATCTCCAAGTTCCCTACAGAGGGACTTTCTCTCCCACATGTGTGTAAAGAACATTTAATCACAATCAATCCAATAGAGAGATAGAGTATTTCAGCTAGAAACACACAAATGTAAACCTCACTGTGGTGCCAGAAATGAAGTCAGAGAATCCCCAAGGTCAGAGTAATTCATGCTCCGAGGAACGGAGCAAGATATAGTGCGATATTTTCTCAAAGTGTTAGACAGACCAACACTTTCAGGGCTTATATTGTTAAAAAAATAACCAACAAACGTACCCTTTACATTTTCCAGACTGCCAAAGGCAAAAAGATGGAGTTTTATGACGTGGTGAAACAGCGTATCCTCAAATCAGAGAAACCAAGCGGACATCACGTAAGCTCCGTTCACATCAGTATCTGGGTACCATGTGTACTACGACTACAACACGAACACCACCATTTTAATCCTCACCTTTCAAAGTACTCAATTAAGCATGAACTTATTAATACTACAACACCACTAAATATACTGTAATATACAAGTTATATATTGAAGTACAATGTGAACATATTTACTCGTAACAGTATCATTACTTGTTAAGTTTGTATAAATATTTGTTTTATTCAAATCCATTCTATTTTATATTAAACTGGACATTTTACTTAACTCGTGTTTGAAAAGTATGCTAATGTTTTATTAGGATATTTTACTTTAGCTTTAATTGGACACTTTACTTAAAACAAAATATTTGCATTTCATTTTATCTTTTTATTGTACATTCTTATTTTAACTTCTTGTGTTCATATGAAAATGTGTATCCTTTTGTATTTGTCTTATTTATTTCATTCTCAAATGGAGTAACTGTCATAAAATGTATTTTCCATCGGGATGAATAAAGTGTTATGCTTCTGATTAGCCACACAACAAAACGGGCAAAGCTTTAATCTAAAATCGGGATAAATCAACGATATTATACATCTGAGATGTTAAGCTTTCAGCACATGAGTCTTTTGGAAACTGAGCAATAAACACACTCATTTCATCTCTAATCATGCCGTTTCGACAAATACTGTTGGGAAATCACCGTTATTAAATCTATGGATTATTTTATAACTTTCTTAAGGGGTTTTCTGTCCCTCTGTGAACTTATATGAGTAGAAAATGTGACAAACATCTGACATTTGACCCTTCAGATTGAGCAAGAGCTGCGACATGTGACGTTGACACAGATCGAGTGTGACGCTGCTTCACGGTGTTAGAGGAAGTGAAAGAAGTCAATCGAAAACTTGGATGGAATAGTTCTCTTTAGTAAAAAATATCTCAAAGTGTTTCTCAACGTCATGTGATGCTGGGTGATGCTGGGTAATGCAGCACAGCAACATAGGTTTTTTTTGGGCAAAAATGTAAAATGTGCGTGGATGTAAACAAATCTCCTTTCTTTTATTCCAACAACCCTGACAGAGTTAGACTTCTTCTTTCTTCCAGGTAATATCATATTAACACTTTAAGCTAGTTATTCTCATATCTTTCTTCATTTTGCCACAAGTAGTTCATTTTAAAATAGTGTTTGTGTTGCACATCATCTTTTGCTGTTATTTCCATGTGCCAGATACATATTTCCTCAACATTAAGCCGGTACCATATGTTATGAGGACACATACCTGGTGCAGCCTGGATCATGTTGAGCTCGCTGGTGATCAGAACCTCCAGGACCTGAACCAGAGGATCCAAACTAGAGTCAGACCTGAACAGAAACAGGAAATTCATATTTAAAATCGTCCCTCACAAGCATAAGGGTTTAGATTCATGGTCTTAACCTGGTAAGCCCTGAGCCTGCTTTTCAGGTCTCAGGCTCGAAAATGACATTCCCAGAACAAATGACCATATCTTCCCTTCTAAAAGGGTTACATTAATAATATTTTTTCTCAAAGCAATGATAAACCTGTGAGTTAGATGTAGAAAAGTCAGAAGCAATATATATATATTTTTATTTTAAAGTAAATTCAGATTGAACATTAGTGAAAGTTACAGATACAAAATTACAGTAAAGAAATGTAAATGATTGTGTCCCTCAAAAAAGAAAACATTACTTATAGTGAACACCACCCTTGAATGATGGGATGGTAGACTAAAAGCTTTAGGAATCCAAACTACAACATATAATAAGTATCCTGTATCAAGATTAATGCAAAACAAGTGACATTTGACCTTTTTAGAGAAGTTTAGCAAGAAAGAAAAACCCACCTCTGGGGTCATTTTGGTGGATTTGCCGTTTCTCTGGAACCCATTGGTCGATTTTGGTGATTGACACCTTTTTTGAACCGTTAGAGCCAATAGAATCGAGGGGAAGTTCCTAAATCCACCTACACGTTACCACGAGGAGTGAGAGTGATGCGCACGCAGTTTGCCCAAGCCGAAAGCTAGGTTACGCTCTGAAAACTGAAAACTAGGCTTATTGCCATAAATTGATGATGGATTATCAGTAATCATTTTAAAGGGACACAGAGACATTGGATTAACCTTCAGCAGCGTTTATATGCGTTTTAATGCCATTGAACACAACTTTTGATCAGAAAACAGCAAAGGTAAGACGTTTTTAAAGTGAAGTTGTCTTTGCTTGCTTTCGCTGCCACGAGTTTTGGTCGCACAGTGATGTTACTTATACCATTGGAATCTGTGGAATCTCAGCTTTTATATGATATCCAGTTTATGAAGATCCGATGAAGTATAAAATATTTCTACCGTGAGTTATGTGCTAAGTGCGTTAGCACTCTTTCGCTTAGTGCTAATTAGGGATGCTCCGATCGATATCGGCCGATACTCACTCTCTGCCGATCGATCGGTGCTCTCTAAAAATGTATCTACCTCTGGATCAAGCTAAACTAGTTATAAATATATTTATTCTTTACTGTCGGGTCACTCATTACTGGATCAGTGAGCTGCATGAGATACTGACGGGCTGTCAGGAGAGAGAGAGAGGGAGAGAGAGAGAGAGAGAGAGAGGGAGAGGGAGAGGGAGAGAGAGAGAGGGAGAGGGAGAGAGAGAGAGAGAGAGAGAGGGAGAGAGAGCGGCTCCGCTCATTTCTCATGTCAACTTGAATAATATACTTCATTTGAATGTAATAATTATGTTGGTTGTTGTTTGTGGAAGCGCCAGTGAATGAGCCCCATTAACTGAGTTTTAAACATCACTTTAAATGGAAGATCCCCATAGGCCCCGCCCACTCGATCGGTATCGGCCGATACTGATTCCGGCGATCGGCCCCAAAATTGGCGCTCGGAGCATCCCTAGTGCTAATTCAGAGGCTCGGCGTTAGACTTGTGTTTTGTTTCGGTAAAAATGGTTCATATCGTCAGGTAGCCGAGTTGTTTCTCGTTAAGTGGGTAGGACACATTCATAGTTTGGTAAATGTTACGAAGCCCTCAGACACAGTTTCTTGCAAGATGTTGCCGAACAGGTTAAAAAAAGGAAAATGTGTAAGATATGGCCAGAAATTGTGTTTCAACTTAAAAACTACCATTATCAACAGAATGTGAAGAGGTTACCATTTTTTTTTTCATGATGTCTATGTAGAATTTGCAGCGATATCTAGTGAAATTAGCATGCTAACTCCCTTGCAATAGCCCGTACAGAACCACTTGACTTCATGTCACCACCGCAGCTACTGTTCGGCGTCATGAAGTTTAGTCGTCCCATTGAGTCCCTTGCTAGGAACCGATGTAAAAGCTTTGGACATTCTTGAGTGTGGTATTTCCTGGCGCATTTTACATCGTATAACAAAACATAGAAAGTCCCAGGCATGTCAGGCATCTTCAGGAACCTGGAAGTTCTAAACTGCTAACTCTTTTCCAGCTTTAGGACTTATTCCTCCCCCACTCTATAGCAATACTATAAAAAAAACCTGTGCAAGTTACTGACCCTGCAGCCTGTCTGAACAGCGGGGGGCTGAAGCTCTCGGCCAGGCTGCGGGGGCTCAGCTGGTTCCTGGAGCTGTGCAGACAGAGGCGGGCCAGGTGCCGCACCACGCTGAGCAGCGTCAGGCCGTACTGGGCGGGGCAGGCGGGCGAGCTGGACACCCCCCGCAGGACCTGGGCGCACTCCTCAAGGTCCCGCACCTCTGCAGACCAACACAATGAACTGTTAACACACACCCACTTCAGGACTGTTGCAGTGAGTCGGGAGACAGGGATGGGGGCTTTACTCTCACCTTGCACTGCTTGGATCATTTCTGCCTGCAGCGAGGAAGGGAGGATGGGCCCTGGCAGATCCTGCAGGAACCGGAACACCCCGTCACACAGGGAGGACACCTCCAGCTGCTCCAGGTCTGAAAACAAACACACCTCGGGTTAAAAAGGTACAGCGATCCAGTGGTGTAAAGTAACCAAGTACATTAATCAAGTACTGTACTGAGTTCGAATTTTGAGGTACTTTTACCTTACTTGAGTATTTAAAGTTTATGCTACTCTGTACTTCTACCCCACTACAATTCAGAGCTAAACGTGTACTTTTACTCCACTACGTTTATTTAGTACCTTTAGTTACATTACAGATCTGGATTGATGATGTGAAACATAATCAAGTGTTAAATCAGACTTTAGTTCCACCTGGAGTAAATTCACAAGCTACCCTGCAGTATACAAAGTCATTCAAACCCTTGTTTTTTTTTTCTTAGGTTTTAGTCTTTAAATTACCAAAAATGTTTTTTCCAAATCTCAGATAAAAATATTGGCATTTGGAGATTTTATTTGCAGAAAATAATACCTGTCAAAATAACAAAAAACATTCAGTGGTTTGTGTACCCAAGTAAAGTTCATATTTATTTTAAAACACCACAGCCGCTTGAATTCTCACAAGCTGTGGCAAAAGGTCACTGAGCAGTAATGTGTCCTAATGGTGGAGAGGATGCCAATGTGCATGAAAGCTGTGACCAAATACTGATCTGTGAACTCGGAAAGTAAAACACTTTAGTATTGTGGTGTTAAAAAAGATACATTCATTTATTTTCTGTGTATTCTTTGAGATCTGAATCACCCGCATTCTTTTTTTTTCATTTTCTAAAAATAAATTCTCTTTTCTCTTAATTACAGTATTTGTACTTGGAATTAAAAATAAATGTTGTCACTATTTAACAAAATAAAACAAAAAATTATGTTTTAAGTAATAGTTTCTACATACCTAAAACCAGATACACCGATCATTTTGCCGTGATCTCTTTATTTTCCTAAGCTGTAAATATATATACAATAAAATCACTTCAGAGAGATAAAGAATAACGCAGACTGAGGTGTTGTCGTGTGGTTCGGGAGTATTTACTGAGATCACAGCTTCCACCATGTTTGACCTTTGTTGTGTGCCAATGCCCTCACTCTCTCGTTAACTAGTTCCTGTCTGCATTTTTACTCAAATAAAATGTTTATAGTCATAGAAATGTCAGTAAAAGAAGAAGACTCCTCACCAGCGTCGGCCAGCTGCCGGGTGTCCAGACCCGCTCCAGTCAGACTGCGATACACACCAAGACTCTCCGCACCTGCAGCAACACACAGCAGATGTCAACAACACAAAGTAAACCGTGCCAAGTGAGGAATGAAACAGGTTGGTGTGACAAAAAGAAAAAAGAAAAGCTGTGTGTTTAGCCACGTTATACGCACAGTGGTAAATAGATTTTATATTTACTGATACTGTTTATTGACCTGATGTTTTTCGACACTAATAGATATTACTCTCCATAATTTGGTGCAAAAGTTAAAGACATGACATGAAAAGGTGTAAAAATATTTAACACCAGTTATTTTATTGTTACTTTTCTTTCAGAATAAGTGCAAGTAGTTATCGAGTTTCCCAGAAGCAAACAGTGTTACAAGTATACGTTTATCAAGACATTACATACATTTTCCAAAGTAGGACTCATTTACCTAGCGAGTAGTTAGAGGTTTGTGCTATGCTAGCTATGGGCTACTGAAGATACCTAAACAAACTAGACCCCACGGTAGTGAAGTGCAGTAAATCTTGGTGACAGCGCTGAGACACTTCCTGTGTTCCTGTTCCCCTTGTCAGAGATGGCAGGCTGCACTTAGGACGGAGGACGTGTAGCGCTAACGTTAGCAGGCACTTTGTAAAAGCAGTGGAGTACTTCGTGACCACAGTGTGAACGTTGTGATCAGCTGTTTTAGCGCAGTTCTCCAGTGAAGGGGGGGGGGGGAAGTCTCCCTTCGCAGCCGGTTGGCGTAGTTTTGGCACAATGCCGTTGTACAGACCGACGTTAACAGCAGCCTTGTCTGTGCACACGGAGACCGACTGTCGTCCGGTGATCTAACCGCCTTCTGGAAAAGCTTCACAAGTACGTCGGTACGCAAATGCGCTTTGTGACACAAGTGACGGTACGCATTTCAGATTACGCACATAACCTGCGTACCAGTTATGTGCACCCCTGTACTACAGCAAAAGTATTCTCCGTCGGGACTTCCTGCAACAACACCACGCCGTTATCTTGATTCTGATTGGCCAGAAGACATTATCAAAGATGTTCTATTGAGAAGACGATCACTATGTAACAAGAGTTTTCAAAACCGTTTCTGGTCTTCGGTATTTTTTCGGTAAATCAATCTTACTAACTGCTGTCTGTGCAATTTTCGGCTCGAGTTGGCAGACTTTATTTTGCTTACTTTAACATCATTTTTCATGGTGGGGCTAAGCCATTTCTTGGTATGGGTGTAGCCTACCCCAGCCATACCCTGGCGCTGCCACTGGTGGGATGTAGGGGGCGGGCCATTCTGCACATGCGTTAAATGCGTTAAATATTTTAACGCAATTAATTCAAAAAATGTATTACCGCTGTTAACGTGATAATTTTGACAGCATTAGTTTGTATACATCTGTATGTGCGTTTGGTACCTTTGGTCTCGATGGCTTCCATCAGTCTGCTCAGGAGGGGGGGGGATGTGTCCGGGGGGCCAAATTGCTCAGCAAGGTCCGGCAACACTAAGCCTAAAAACAAATACAATAAAACACAAACTGTTCAATAGGCTGCATGACATTAAAACACATTTGCAGTGCACTTTGTGTGCAAGTTGACACTGTACAGACGATATATATGATTCAGTCCCTACTGTTCAACACAGTTTGGGTTGATGAGAGGTGAACACTTCAGCCTGTTTTAAGTTTCAAGTCATTCAATTGGGCTTCCCTTTTCATTTATGTATTCAGACTATTTAAATGAATATGGAAAATATAGTAGTAGAGGGTGCTGCGTTTTGAATACAACTGTCATTAATATCTATTTCTGTATGCCAAATAGGACATTTTCTGCTCATGTTCAGGTTCATATTTAGTGTCTTTACTGTGACTTGTTATTGCAGTGACATTTAAATGCAGGCACATGCACAGATAGACCCAAAGGGGGGCTTGAGCACCTGCCCTTATATTTAAATGTATTTGTCCAGATTTTTTTGCGCACAATGATGAACAGTGCAATTGCCTTCTATTGGAGAGCACAGCTAAAGGCTAAACGTTACGTATAGAGGGTTAAATTACTCAGTGTTTTATTTGACTGGTTAAGCTACTGAACAGTTTTATTCTGAAGCAAAATAAGTTGAGTTTTGTAAGGTATTTGATATCATGTGTATAGTTAATCATATAACAGAGACATAACATTGGGTCAAGTTACACTGTATAGTGTGTATGTTTGCCTTTCATATAAAAATGATCTTAAATCAATGAAAAACATAAACCTGTGTTTTTAGATACAATATATGTTTTTGTCTTTTGTCACTCAAATGGCTAGGTAAGACTTGGGCTATAATGTAATGAGAATTTACTGAAAAACTCTTCATTTATTTGTAAAATAATTGTCATGAAGCAGTGTTTGAATCAACCTTAGTCATGGGTTTGTTTCAAAAACATACATTTCAATATTCCTTTAACACTTGTCATATCTTAGTCATTCCAGGCAAACATTTGTTAAACTATAAACTCAAATCCCCGGCGTGCCTTTTTATGCATTTGGGGCCATTCCCCTCTAACATCCTCTGCACGTGCCTGTTCAAATGTATATGTCGGGTTGAAAGTGAAAGAAGTATACAGACTGCTTTAAGAGAGAGTTGTTGAGCTGCCGTCAGATGAGAAAGATTATGATGACGAGCAGTAAATAGATTAGTAAAAAAAAAGTTCAAATGAAATTCACACCTGTCTCCACAAACTTCAAAGCTCTTGACACGAGAAGCACTTACTACTTAAAGTGCTACTCACATGAAAAGGTAAAAAGCAACAGGAAGCAGTGACAATCAGATCACTGATACCACAACACACACACTGTTCTCTGGTAGGGCTGATGCATAGTTCAAATCTGTTCTGTCAACAACCTGTGTGTGTGTGTGTGTGTGTGTGTGTGTGTGTGTGTGTGTGTGTGTGTGTGTGTGCGTGATACAGCTGCTGCAGAGGAAGCAGCTGAGGGAAACTGAGCACATTATACGGTTGAAAACTGAGCGATCAGCTTAGCACATCAACATGATTTAAGAGGAACACTTCTACTGACTCTATATGTATTCATATCCTTAGGACCATAACATCCACCGTAATATAACTTTACAAGCCATTTAAACACAGGATAGTACAAAGAAATCGCATGCAAACAGAACAGTTTGACAAGACTCGTGTCACTTAGATCAGGTATAGATAATATCAGGAGCATAAATACATGTTTGCTTTATTTAGAGCAGTGGTTACCCCATGCATGTTGCTGTGAATGAGCATAACTTGTGTTTTTGGGGCAGATCTTTGTGGGCCTTTTCTTTTGGCTAACATGCAAAGAACATTTGAGCATACACAGCATGTTTGCAGCTGCATTTTATGGATGACTTTTTTGCAGCCGGAGAGGAAGTTTGGGGTTTTGGAGCTCACCCTCTGACTCAGAGTCGGTCCTCACGGAAGCTGCCGATGCTGGCCTGGGTGGGCGGGGCTTTGGTGTGGGCGGGGACATCCTCTTTCTGCCAATAAACTCCACATACGTTCCCGGGAAGTCGCCTTTCTCCTGTGGACCAGAGAGAAACACATTAAGAGTTGAACAAATGGCACAATCTGACAAAAACGTGTTAACAAGTTAACACCACTATGATTTTTGAAGTGTAAAAGTAAATCACCAGAAGTAAAAAGTTAGGCTATAAACAAACCACATCACGGTCAAATTGCTGCACATCTCCACCTCTAAGCTCAAGGTGGCTAATGTTTGGCGGGATGACATTTAGTTGTTTATTTGGTCACTTATTAGCAGCTGCCGTTTTGATGACGTGTAGAAGCTTCAGACATTCACCAGTGCAGTACTCATTCACTGCCATATTTAATGTCGTAGAACAAAACATGAAAGTCTCTTAAACTTGTGTCAACCACAGATCTTCTTTCTCTCATCTAACCACAAACACGTTCAAAAAGACGTTGACTCTTAGATGAGAGAACAAGAAGTGACAAAATGCTAACTAATTTCCTGGATTTAGGACTTATTCCTGCTTCCTCTATAGCTTAACCAGTCCTCCTCACAGTGTCTAACTTGCCCGTGTGGGGTCATACCTGGGTGGTCTCGTTGAAGCCCGGCAGCCAGCCGATCTCTGAAGGTCGCTCTTCGGCTCCGTTGCTGCAGCCGAGCGCCAGCAGCGCTCCTTTACTGACCAGCAGCATGTCTCCCACATGCAGGTCGATGTCCTCCTCCCTCTCCTTCTTGTAGTCGTACAGCGCTCTGTACTGAAAGCCCTCGGAACTCATTGTGAAGGCTGTATGGCTTTTCAATAACTAACAAAAACAGCTCTAAGTAACAAGATATATAAAAATAGGCTTTTATCCTGAGTGGATTTAATGAGGAGAATGTAGACTGAGTAAATATGGCGTTTCCATCCGTCTGTGTGTCTCTCCTGTCTCCATGTCTGCTAAAGTCCTGTCATCCCTCCAGGCCGAGCCTCAGCCGCCCGATCAGAGCATCCTCGCCGTTCATGAACAGAAGTCTCAGAAGAGGCGGCGGCCACATCTGGGGAGGCGACGAATCGACCTGTGAGAGGGGAGAGTTTAACGAGAGGCAGCAGCAGATGGAGACAGGAGACACATAGGGCAAAACAAAGTACATCAATACAGAAGACTTGTTTCCATTTTTTTTCTTTTTTTTTTTCTTCTTCTTCTTTTCTTTTTCTTGTGAATTTATAACAGATGGTCTTTCCTTTATAAGGCAGGGACCTGAATGAATCACTTAGATTTGAATCTGTCGAGAGTGGCATTATTTTATACAAAAGTGGAAAAATCTATTTTTTTAAGACGATGAGGCTTTAAGATTGTAATTTTCCACACTGAGAATTTTTTGCTTTAATCTTAATTAAAAGTTCCATTAATTATGCTTGTACAGAAATAATATGGACCATAAAATACATGTATTAAAAAAAAATACTACAGCTCTCTGAGGTTACACGGCAACAATACATCATTAAGAAATACATGTTTCAAATAAATAAGGCAGGATCCTTTCTAAGTGTGTTTTTTGCAGTATGGTGTACGTTTAGGTTTTACCGTATGTGACAGTGACCTTAACCGTCACACATGGAAAACATTGTTACACCCACACATAGCACTAATGCCAGGAATCCCGACTCCCCTAGAAATAGCTGAACCCCCTTTGCTATGTTTTTTTTTAATTTTTAAAAAAAAAATTTTTAACAGACATTGCTCCAGATAACAAACCGTACATCAAAACATGTAACAACAAACAACTAAACAAAA
>NW_011338841.1:240570-248225 GCF_000735185.1 Notothenia coriiceps | reverse complement strand
GTTCCTATTAATGTATTACTACAGAAGTTTAAACTAGGTCTTACAATACTCTGAGTTTTTACGGTATCATGATAATGAATTCACAGTACGACGCCATAGACAGTGTAAAAAGGGAGGTTGGTTGGGAACGTTTAGGTTTTTCGACCGCTGAAATTTCTCGGACACTGTCTTGGGTTGTTGACAAACAAGTTAACTTTATCCCCGATGAATCATTAGAGCTTGGCAGTCGAAATTTTTCTCTTTTTCGCTATGGCAAAGGCTATTTTAGTTTTGCTTGTAGCGCCCTTTTAAAGAAGCTGAGTAAACTCCAAAACCCCCTTCGGCCTATCAACCCTGCAGTTTTTTTACGCCTTGCGAAGTGACACGCCGCTCTTCGGTTTGTGCTGTTTCACACAACAGGTACGCATACTTTACCACTTAATGACTCAAATCCGTGCAAATTATTGCACAAATTACTTCAACCTGATTTCATATAAGTATACAAACAGTCACGAAAGTACAGGTTAAGCCGCTTGTATTTGTATTTACTAGCACCCAACTTCTACTACTAATTTAACTCTAATTTTTCAACCATCACTCTCGACGACTTAAAGGGAGGGCAGCCTACACCTACACTGAATATTTTTGGTTTAGCTAATAAAAAACATTTGAGTTCACCTCACTTTGATGTAAATAATCACGAAAGTACAGTTAAGCCGCGTATACGTCATGTAATCTTACTAGCACTCCTACTACTAATTTTTAGCAAAACAAAACTCGGCCAGACGTAAAGGACTTACTCTTTTTTTGTAATGTGCAATCAACTATCATATCCGTTAGAGTAACCACATACACATCCTGTCCAGCTTATACGAGCCTGACGAACGTACCCTATACAACGGATCCCTGGTAAGGAAACATGGAGCTAGTGGAAATAAACTTCGTTATTACTAAAGAAAAGTTAATTTTATTCCACTTAATTGGTTATGTATGTTTGGCATTGTAAATTATCTTGAGAACTCACCCTCGCTCCGTGAAATTGTGACTCAGTGGTAGGACCACTTGGATCTAACAAAAATTAAGTTCACAGGGACTGTTCACACACGACACAACGACAGGATTTTGTCCTGTACTGTCTCTTTTGGGTTATACGTTGATTTTTATGCGCACCAGAATAGAAAGAGTACTCTCGGGCATCTGGGTGCACTAGGCGCCACACATCTGTAATACCGAGCTCGGATTGGAAGTCCCTCAAGGCGGCGGAAATGTTTTTATCTGAAGGGAGAGGGTGGCTGGATCGATCCACTATAGGGTCACAGACAGAGTTGAAATCGCCACCTATAATAAGAGGACCCTCTATGGACTGCAATACCTTTGGGCACAGCGAGGTAAAGAATTTAGATTGTAAACTATTTGGAGCAAGAAGACTTGTTTCATGATAGATTCATCACTTCAGTCATTTGTCAGTTTCATTCCACAGGCCATAAGACTGTTAAACACCTGAACTAAGAACATCCACAACATTCATCTGTTTGCAACTTACTAATTATTTATCACTTGTATATCGACTCTTATGGCACTACTTTGATTCTATTTTATTGTATTTACTTGCACTATTTCGTCTGTTTTATTGTGTTGCACTGTTGGAGGAGCCTGGGACCTAAGATGTTCATGGACATAACTACACTGTAGCAATGTACGAATGACAATAAAAGCCTTGAATCTTGAGGCGCACATGTCCAAATATTCTCTGGCTCCATCCTCTCCAGTATAAATATTTTCTGCTGTTTTCTATCACAGGAAATGTATCAAATCTTTGGGTTTTGGAATGATGGTCAGACAAAAGCGAGACATCTGAAGACGTGCACTCCGTTGCAGTGGCTGTCTTGGCGGGTTTTCCTTGTTTTCAGCAACAAAAGGATTTTAGCATGACGTGAACTTGCAAACATTGCACATCACTGCGTTAATGTAATGTCAATACTCAGCTTGCAGCCCTGGAAACAACTAGTGTAAACTAAAGTGTCCAATGCAATAGTCAGCCCTCAAGATTTAAAAAAGACACTTCTTATATTACAATAATATATTACGCGTGTAAAAATAATCTATGAAGATTAAAAAAAAAATGTATTACATTATATAATTGTCTACGTTTAATTGTTTTCCCTTGTAATTTTATATATTTTAGTAAGTAGCATTGTTGGAGGCAACCTGAAAACAAGATGTCCTTGCCTGTAGTTTGTCATTTAAATGACAATGTAAGACTGCACAGTAATTGATATTAAAAATCAATAACATATTTCTGAACGTCATCATAATGTAATTAATATACAATATTAAACTAGAGCTGAAAAATATGTTCGACTATTAATATTGTAGGATAAACAGGAAACAAATACAAAATTAAGAAAAATAAATACTAATTCATGTTTAAATAATACAGAATAAAATCTGTGATTTCTTTCTGCCTTCTGCTAAAAAATAAAACGAACTTGCTTAGAAAACAGAAAGATTGATTATATTATGTCTGATAGTTTGTTAGATTAAATATTTTAACTTTTTATTGATCAGTAATGAAGCGCAGAAAAGATTAAAAAAAGTGGAAGATGTCTTGCATGGAACAATATATTTCCCCGCACATATCAGCTCACTCAAAAAACAAACAAAAACAAAGCGAGTGTTAAAGGGCCTTCGTTAGGTAAACAGTCCATATCAGTTCCTGTCGGGAGATTATCAGAGCAGACTAGATGTAATGTCATTATTCAAAATGTATACACTTATTTCAGACACATTAGTTATCCCGAAGAGATATTTAAAAAAAAAAGTGTCAAACATGTATCACTACTTGTATATTTGAAATAATAAGCCTTTTATGAATGTATGCTGATAATTGCATAAAACATGCTGAATTGTAAACGGGCTTTCGTTAAGTAAACAGTAGAGTACAAATAACTGATCAGACCGGACATTGAAGGTAATTTCCGAATATCGAGTCAAAGTAAGTATTGTATTCCTGTCTATCCTCCAATATTGAGTTTGTGCTGCTAATTGTTGCCAAAAAGTGCAATAAGAGCATCAGACATTATGAACTGAAGCGGAAACGGGAAACTACAATGCATGCCAGTGTTAGCTTAGCCTGCTAGCTTCGGTGTCAGTAGCTCCAAACGTCTCACCTTTTTTCACCAATTAAAACCTCCAGAAGAGCGAGCAGCAGTCGCCATAACGGAGGATTGAGCACAAAACGACGAACGGATATCCTCGAAACTCGAAATATTCCAATATATCTATCGATTATTTCCAATAATAAGACGCTCGTGGTTCAGCCGTCTCGTATTAAGACTTTGGGTCGTTTAGCCAAGAGTATATTCACTTCCGGTATAGTGTCAGAATAAAACACGTTTTACGGAAATTAAATACCCAAAAGTTCTAATATAGATTTACTTAAAAGGGAAATCTTTTAAAACACCTCTACAATTAGGAACTTTGAATTGTATTATTTTTGGTGATTTTTGGTTCTATTTGATAATCTCTTTTTTTAGTATTTTATTTATTTGTCAATAAATAACATTATGCAGCTCATGTAAACTGTTATTCCTTACATGTATTTAAATGACACATTTTACTTCTTAAAATTCGTCATAAACATGAACTGTGTAAGAGTACAGGGAGCAGAATTGACAAATTCCGGATGTCTTTCAAAATAAAATACCACTTGCGAACATGTGATGCAAAATTAATGCGTTAGACAGCAACCTCGAAAAAATAATGTATTTTAAGGGATATAGTTTAGACATATGCACTTTACATCGGATTTTTCTCACACAATTCTTGTTAGATCACTTTAAAATACCAAAAACGTGAATTAAACAGATTACAACCGATTATAGCTTGGCTGGGAGGCAGGGCACTGATGTCACATCCTGTGACCTAGATTTTTAATGCAGTGTGCTGTACTGTCAAACAGGGGGAACCATAGCAACAAACGAGCGAGTGGGTGATGGGGGTGTAATGTATTCATGCTGTCCTCATTCATTCAGGTCTTATACAAGCAGCACTGTCTCATGCGTATATCCGTGTGTTGTTCTGTTAGTGAAAAGCACTGGGGGTGACTCCCGTATCATGTGACTTCTGCTGCGACTTTTCCAGAACACACTGCACATCACATGCAGTGCTGTTCATCCATACATCACTACAGACCATTCATTAAAAAAAATAAACCTTTATTTACATTGCAAAGTAAAGAGATATATTATTGAAAATACAATCAATTCATAAGCATTTAAAAACACACTGGAATTTGGCACAAAATTCAATTTTGGTTGAGGCTTCAATCCCCTTCAGTTCAGCTCAGCCATTAATGAAGTATATTTCTATGAATTATTAAAAAATCACACACTTTTACAATGTGGTCATGAGCGAAATATTGTTACATTTGAAAACAGGCAACTAAAAAAATCGTTGTGTATGTGTACTAGCTTTTATGACTGAATGTATGTTGAATTGCTGATGATTTAAAAACGGTTGTGTGTTAACATGTGGATCAGTATCCTGGTTATGATCATGTTTTTGGTGATGAGTATTGACTATGGATATTGGTTAGCATGCCCCAGTTTGTAGAAGCAGCCAGTAATCTAAGCAATGTACTGATGTGGAAGGGTCATCAGCAAAACTTATTTTAGTCACCTTGAAACCATTTTCAAACAGTAAAGATAATATCAATATCAGTGAATTCTTTATTTAGAATATTTCCACTGCTTTACCTTCGTCAGACAGCCCTTTCCAACTGTATCTAATTGCAATAAACGGCAACTCGTATTATGTAATAGTATCCTATTTTGTTAGTAGTACGTTAATCTACTTTAGTGTAAAATAACGGATTCTGTAAAGGTATATAGTGTGTTCAATGGAAATACTGCAAAGATAGATATGTTTTTACTGTTGATAAATACTTTTTGTGTTTCTGTTTTATTATTTTTAACTCACGACCATTATATATTGGAAGCCTTGAACTTGAAGATGGGAGCTGCTGGCATGGGAGCTGCTGGCCTGCGTGCTCCGGTCGTTATAGTTTGTTTGTGCTGTTGAGTGACTTTTGTGTTATAAAGGGTAAGTTCAGAGACAGCTCAGTTTCGGGCCAAAAAGGGGCTGTAACAGAAAGCTAACGCGGTGAGATATTCTAAGGCCAGGTGTCCACATAGCGTCACCTTCTGACATCAAGGCACTGTGAGGGCTCTTGGCAGTGCCTCCACCCAGCGTTTCATCCAACAACAAAAAAGAAAACTTCTCCTACAATTTCTACTGTGACGTTACCAGTGCTTTTCTGAAAATGTCATTATTTTCCCCAACTGCACAAAAATGGCTCAGCGCTGAGGACAAAGATGCTAGATGCAGAGTTTTTACATTAGACAGCATACTAATTCTTTCAAGGTGCATAACATGTGTTTTGCTGTTGGTGTGCTGGATAAATATAATACACCTTGATGACGGTCAGGTGATATCATTAGGATTTTTCCAGCCCAAAGCTTGGAAACAATCTCAAGTCAAGTATTTCATCATAAAACAGAACTTTGATTATAAGCATATATTAATGTGTTTGCTCTTCTGGATCTCATCTGAAGCTGTACAACATCACTGGAGTCCGAGTCAGGCTGATCCACCTGTTGTGCGTCTACATGCTGAAGATGTTGTCCAGCCTGTGAACCGACAGGCGGATCCTCCCCGTCAGCTGCAGCTCATCCTTCAGGAGACACCCCACCTGCTCCGACTGGACCACGTCACAGAACACCCAGATCTCCGCCCGCTCCCTCTGGATGTTGGCGTTACACGTCGGTAGAGTTGAGCTCTGGACGGAGCGGTTCAGAGATCGCCACACCTGCAGGGACGAGGACAGACAGGTGGCGTGAGGTGGGAACCATGAAGCTAAATAAATACTGAGGAAAGAGAAAATAAATTCACAAAATCAAAGTTATTTGTGAATGTATTCCTCTGGTTCAATCACTTATCAGTTGCATGTCATGATTCATCAATATAACCAGATTAAAACACAACTAAACAAAACTTATATCATTTACGAAAACAGGACCAGTGTTCATTTTGTAGACGTCAAACTTTACATAGCATTAAAACTTTCATACAGAACCATGGTCAGTTATGGCCAGTGCGATTGTTCAAAAGAATAATAAAGATTGGTACAAACTTTTGTTATCACAATATCTTAATTTCCTAAATGATATTCAAATTGTGTCTGTGTCTATGTATACAATGAACGATGAGTTATGGGTGAAAGTAGAAAATCCCTCCTGATAAAGAATGTATTTATTTTTTAATATTATTTGGTTTTTAATACCCTATTTTCTTGAATTTTAATATAACGTTAAACAGGGAATAAAAACATTAAAATACAATGTGAGTTTATTTCAGACAGGGATTTATGTTTGCCATAAATTTCTATTTGTTTCTATTAGTTATTCATTATTGAGGAAATGTTTGATTGTGAATGTTATGCTTGGCTTAATGGTGTAAAAGATAATCTGGTTCACTTATTTTGTTAATTGTTAATAACATGAGAAGAGCAGTTTTGTTTGTTGTGTTTATGTGTGTACATGTCTGTGGAACCCAGAAAGAATAGAACAAGCTCATTTTGTCCTAATGGTGATCCTAATAAAAGACACAATAGACTATTAGACCAGAAAATTGCAAAACCGGCGAGTAATCTTTGCCCACTGTATTCAAATTCAAATCAAATCAAAGTTTATTTATACAACACATTTAAAAGGGATGTTTAGTCGGGCCAAAGTGCTATACATGTAATAAATTCTACAATCACATAAAAACACATTACTACAATCACAATAAAAGACAATAAATTACAACAGATATGTAAAAAACACAGGGAAAAGTCAGGAGTCGTGCTCCGCTCTGACTAAAAGGCCAGGGAGAAGAAGTGTGATTTAAGAGTAGATTTAAAAACCCCTAGGGTCTGGGCCGACCTCACATGGAGGGGCAGAGTGTTCCAGAGCCTATGGCCAGCTGCTGCGAAGGCTCGGTGCCCTCGGGTTTTGAGCCTGGTTTTGGGCACTATCAGCAGCAGCTGGTCAGCAGACCTTAAAGCTCTGGCTGGGGTTTAGCGCTGGAGGAGTTCAGCTATATAGGCAGGAGCCGGCCCATTTAAGGCTTTGAAAACAAATAAAAGGAGTTTAAAATCAATTCTGAAACGAACTGGAAGCCAGTGCAGTGAGGCCAGAATTGGGGTGATGTGGTCACGCTTTTTGTGGCCAGTGAGTAGACATGCAGCTGCGTTCTGCACCAGTTGCAGGCGTTTAATTGACGCCTGGTCCATACCCACGTACAGAGCGTTGCAGTAGTCCAACCTCGAGGTAACAAAGGCGTTAATAACCCTTTCCAGGTCTTTAAAAGATAAAAACGACTTGGTCTTGGCCAATAGTCGTATTTTAAAAAAGCAGGTTTTGACTACGCTGCTGACCTGCTTATCAAATTTAAAAGCGCTATTGAAGGTCACTCCAAGGTTCGTGACAGAGGGATAATGTCGAATAAACACGTCGAAACTAAATATCTAGTTTAGGACCGCTCGGTTGTAGGAGTGGAGTTACTCTCGTTCTGACTCCAAGAAAAAACTGGTTGGGGTCGGAGAAGGCAACTATAAGCCGGAGGGAGTTTTT
>NW_011338841.1:225418-240525 GCF_000735185.1 Notothenia coriiceps | reverse complement strand
AGATAAATACGGTCATAGTACGTCCGAGCGCCTAGGTCATTACTCACTGGGCTATCATTTTGATTTGTATAGAACACCACTGAGATCATATTGGTATTAAGTGAAAACTCAATGTCAAGGATGTGCCTGGATCAAAATCACATTGTGGCTCATAAAATCCAACCGGTTCGACTCGATCATTCCGTGAGATTGAACTGAGAGTAGTGACTCGTGTACAAACCTATAGAGATTACCGAACTACCTTTTATTTCTCACCTTAAGGTAGAATTTATGAGGCGGAGACTGAGGAAGAATTGCCGTGATGTGACACTGGGACGCAAAAAGCTCTATCAAAGCTTTTTATAAACCTGTACGACTTGCTCTATAAAAGCAATTCGACGCCTCAAAAACCCCTCGTATCGCGTCCTCCGTATACCAAACGTGTGCACCTCCAGTGAAAGCGAACCGTTCGTAGAGGTGCCTGCTTCTCGACTCTATAATGGTGCACCACCGAATTGAACCCCCAAAGATGAAGTCGGTCGAATCACACCAAAGAGCGTCGTGGGTGTCGGAGACGTTAATGCCCCGATAGTCCGAGAAGAGGACTCTGTAAAACCAAATAGCTGGCTCTCTTTCTCGGGCGGTTATTACCTGTAAGTCCCGGATTGCTCTACCGTCTTCGCGGTAGAGTCAATTACCTCTACGCTTCTATATTCGGACGATCCTCCCCTTCTATGCAGGTACTAAACGCTAATCAAGCATACTCGTCAAAGAAGTTGAGGAAGGAGGCGGCCCCAGATACCTCTGCTCGCACTCCCTTCTATGGGTCTAAAACAATGATCTACCAAGAAGTGTGTAATGCCTCAGGTCGCCGCAACCGGTGTGTGGATAGCTGGCTCTCTTCGCCTGGCAAAGAAGGACCATGTGCTGTCAGACCACGCCTGCGTGCAAACCCCACACCGCTGATCGCCGGGAAGCCGACCGTTCTACACGTACCGCCTCCGGCCTGTGCGCGGCGCGCTGCCAGCCGCTCCTCTATGCCACTGCTTACAAAGATGCGGCTACGTGCAAGAGCGCCTGCGTTGACCGTTCCTCCCACGTAGCGAGGTACGTCGATGTTCGAGGCCCTTTGCGCCCTCAACGGCTGCGAGTCCGATCACCGAGACCTCCACAGCCCGCCGTGCCCGTCCGCGAGGAAAAGAAGGTTTCTAGTTACAAAGTCCATTGGACAAACAATTACAGCTGTGCCTCTACGCGTCGTCTCACACCAAGGGCGAAAGTGTCTTGTGTAGTGAGCCTCCGCCCGTCAGGTTGCCTACGAATTGTTGCGATTGCCGCCCTGGGTAAGCATGCATGCCTAGCCCATGGCGGCAATCACAAACAATCGTAGCAACCTGTGCACAGTCGACCCTCAACTACATTGTCCGCCTGAAGAAAGGAGAAGAGCCCTTGCCTGAGAAACACGACGGAGTACCGGACAAACCATCCTGTAATTCTATACTTTTGTGACAAATCACCTCGGATTGGACAAGAAGAGAGCACCACGCTGTGAGCCGTCGCCGCTGATGACTCCGACAGCCGTGAGCGCACAGCGCCTCCTGTAACGAGTCTGACGACCGGCGCAAAGGATAGAGAGCAACGGTGAAACAGGCGCGAGTGCACGTACCATCTTGTGAGTGGCCATAGAGGAGCGCTGAGCCGCGGCGGCACAGGCCGGAGGCGTAGTAAAAGAAGGGCGCTCCGGCGACACGCGGTGTCGGTTGCAGAGGCGTGGTCTGACAGCACATCGGTCCTTTCTTTGCCAGGCGAAGAGCCGGTCGGCCGCGCCCTGAGGCACTATCCACCACAATCCGGTTGCGCAGACCTGGCCCCTCCATTCACAACCTTGCTTTGTTAGAGATACTTGTTTAGACCCATAGAAGGGAGGATCGTCCGAATCCGAAGAGTGTAATTGACTCTACCGAACGTAGAGGCTCCGGACTTACATTATTAAACCGCCCGAGAAAAGAGCAGCTATTTGGTTACAGAAGTCCTCTTCTCGAACTATCGGGCATAAACGTCTCCGCAACCCCACGACGCTACTTTGGGTGATTCGACGACTTCATCTTTGGGCTCAATTCCGTGGTGCACCATTATAGAGTCGAAAGCAGCAGCTCTACGAACTTGGCGTCACTCAGGTGCACAGTTGGTACGAGGCCGTAGAGGTTTGAGGCCGTCGAATTCTTTATGAGTAGCAAGCGGTACAAGTTTATAAGAAAGCTTTGATAGAGCTTTGCGTCCCAGTGGTCACATCACGGCCATTCTCCTCAGCTCCGCCCATAATTCTACCTGAAGGTGAGAAAACGAGTGCGCGATCTTATAGTCTGACACAGTCACTACTTCTCAGTCTTAATCTCACGAATGATCGAGATCGAACCTTGGATTTTATAGCCACAATGTGATTTGATCAGGCACATCCTTACATTGAGTTTCGACTTAATGAGCCAATTGATATCTCAGTGTTTATAAAATCAAAATGATAGCCCAGTGAGTAATGACCTAGGCGCACGACGACTATGACCTATTCATCAAACGGGCTAGCCCGTGGTCGTCCACTCCGAAGTAACGGGCTCGATTTATGATCTACCGGGGCCCGGTAGCCCGTCAGGAATTACAGCTCGGGACTTGTGTGTGTGTGTGTGTGTGTGTGTGTGTGTGTGTGTGTGTGTGTGTGTGTGTGTGTGTGTGTGTGTGTGTGTGTGTGTGTGTGGTGTGTGTGTGTGTGTTACAAGCATAAATCAGAGGACTAAAATTTACGGGATCATACCAAAACAGTGGTAAAGGTATCGGGCTGGTTTTTATAAAAGGTGGTCGGCGTTGACGGCCCCTGTGTATAAATACATATTTTCTGTAGTTTTTCACGTAAAACGTACTATCGAGGGGAAATTCTAAAAGTAACGGTAAAGATGTGACATCGATGACACGTATACTGTTATTTCGTTATACCCGGAACTTAAACTTAGTGTTGGTAGTACGATATATTATATTGTTGACAAACTAAATTACCCGGTTTCCCAAAGTTCTATATATAGACTATAGCTCATCGTTTGGTTCGTCTTTTTTTTTGTGTCGAGAAAAAAATTTATTTACAAACTGAAAACACTTATCATTTATAAAAATGGAGAACTCAGGAAATTTTACTACTTCAGTGAGAAACTACTTGGCGTACTTCGAGTAAATGTACACGTAGTACAGTGGTCCCTAGTCTTCATCTGACGAAGTAAAATTACATTAAGTATTAAGTATTTCGGATACTGTAATTTACAGATTACACTTTCCCCAGCGGGTATCACTTCTTGGGTCTCTCTTAGCATTGCTTTCGAAGCCAGGAAGTCTTGAGATTTAGTAGGTAATCCAAGAATAGTGGAAGTGAGAAAACCAAGTAAAAGTAAAATAAAGTAGTTGGATGACATCAAGTGTCATCGACCACATCACTCATTAAATGAATGTAAAAGTCCGTCTATCGTTCAACTATATAACCTACACATCTACCGGTTGAAATAGTTTTTATATTATACAGTCAAACCATTCGAACAAGACGACGAGTTAGTCGATTTTTTACTTAGTAGAGTACTCGGATCGAATCTAGTGTAACAGTTCGTGTGTAAAGATATTTATGCTGATCTATAAAAGCATGTCCCTGTCGTAAACTTTGTTCGTAAAAACAAACGTGACACGTTAACCACTATTTTGTCGTGAACAATGTACTTCAGTAAAGTTTCTCGTGAGTTGTCCCACAATTTCTGATAAACAGGACCCGTTTAGTAAAAATACTGACATATTTATCTACAGTTTCTCGCTAGCCACCTAAGGTTCCGTCCGTTTAACCCAAAAGACGCCTCCAAGCCCGACCGTAGGAGGAATCCTTATTTCGACTCTTTCAAGTAGTAGGTACTCTGAAGTAACTCTCGACGACTGTAGACTACATCTCCTCGGTCAACTCTACCAAAGCACCTGGACCATTCCTACGTGGACCGACAGACAAGGTCCGCGGCCAAGGCGATACCCTCCGTCTGTTCCCCGACTGGATTCTGCTCCAACCCCTCCCTAATATTAGAGTGCGACCGGACCTTTGGACCGTTAGGGGTCAATCGACTAACTACTCCGGTCCCTACAAACGTTTTAACTCTGGTCCTTCAAATCACGGGAGGCGACGTTGACGAAGTGTCTTCGGGCAACCAGCAGGTGAGGCTTCATTGCCCGAGCTAAATACTAGATGGCCCCGGGCCATCGGGCAGTCCTTAATGTCGAGCCCTGAACACACACACACACACACACACACACACACACACACACACACACACACACACACACACACACACACACACACACACACACACACACACACACACACACACAATGTTCGTATTTAGTCTCCTGATTTTAAATGCCCTAGTATGGTTTTGTCACCATTTCCATAGCCCGACCAAAAATATTTTCCACCAGCCGCAACTGCCGGGGACACATATTTATGTATAAAAGACATCAAAAAGTGCATTTTGCATGATAGCTCCCCTTTAAGATTTTCATTGCCATTTCTACACTGTAGCTACTGTGCATATGACAATAAAGCAATATGGGCCTTGAATTTGAATCACAACCATCATGCTATATAATATAACAACTGTTTGATTTAATGGGCCAAAGGGTTTCAAGATATATATCTGATATCGAGTAGCAAACCAAGCAGAAAAAAAAACACAGCTCTTTTTTTAAATAAATGTTTGACTTTTGTGAATAGTAAATATTTTTACCTCTTGAGTCCTTTAAAATGATGAAGTCACTCTTTGATGAACCGCATGAAGCTCATTTACATGTGCATCATGTCACCAGGGATCAGAAGTAGACTGCTTCATTTTAATGTAATTCATAATTCATAAAGCCTATGACATTAAATGTCTAATGTGAAAGGGGTCGCCCATAGTGAAGAACCCAGAGAGAATCGTAACGAAAGCTTCGGTCCTTCAGAACTCTAAATCATCCATTAGGTTCTTATCACCTTCACTCTTTTGGTTCATTTTCATTTTATTTCATCAACCTACTGTAGTTCACAGTAGCTGGTGTAGTGAGTAATTTACTTACATTTTCAGGCAGATAGCAAGTTGATATATTGGATGTGTAGATGGCCAACTTTATCAAAAATATAATATGTCAGTTTGGTAAGCTTGTTCTGCTGCTCCCATCAGGCTAAAAAATGAATTCATCTCATGAGCTAGCTTAATCACCATTGTAAACATTTGTATAAATAGTATAATTAATTTTTCGTACAGGGACAGCATTTGAAACAAGCATTTTGTTTGAACATGTGCAATCTGAGTGATCAAAACACACTTGTTACATGAATCATTAAAGAGCAACTCAACAGCTGTTAAGAAATCATTGTCCTGCCAATCATTTTTATGACTGTATAAATAATGTCGAAAGAGATCGTGGATTCAAGCAGCCAAATTGGGTTTTCTCCGGAGGTTGGCTGGCATCTCCCTTAGGAATAAAGTGAGAAGTTCAATCATCCATGAGGGACTCATTGTAGAGCTGCTGACATCTGTGTAGAAAGGAGCCAGTTGAGATGGTTTGGCACCTGGTAAGGATGCCACCTGGCTGCCTCCCTGTTCCAGGCACGTCCAGCTGGGAGGAGACCAAGGGGCTGACCTAGGACGAGGTGGAGGGATTATATCTCCACGCTGGCCTGGGAGAACCTTGCAATCCCCCAGTCAGAGCTGATTGATGAGGCCAGGGATGTTTGCAATGAGACCAGGGAAGTTTAGTGCCCTCCGCTGCAACTGCTTCCACAGAGACACGACTCAGGATAAGTGATGGAGGATGGATGGATGGATGGATGGATGGATATCCCGATGGTCATATCTGGGATAAATGTTCTGGGTTTGAATGAGGATCATGGCCTTACCAACGTGCTTAGTTTTGTTTCTGTGAGCACAAAGGTCACGGTTGTTTCTTTGCTTTACCTTTCCAAACCGTAACCAAAGATTTGTCACATCACAAAGCAGAATTCTTTTTCAATAACAACTTGTAATGATTTTGGAAGGCACAAAGGAATGATGCTATCCTGTCATTAAAGGGCGTCAAACTGGACAAAGCCTCTGTGTCATCCAAGGACAAAGAACCATTATAAAAAAATATATATTTGGAGGATTTGGAGCACAAACTGATTCAATCACCCAAAGGAAGTTTGACATCAATTCAATTCAGCCACAGTATTCTTTATATGTGTGATACATATTACATCTAACATCAGGAATGGGGATTGGACAAAGCCACTTCTGACATTTACATAGGCAATGATTTAGTAATAATCAGGCCAATAATTAATGTGGAGAAATACAGGAAAGCTTCCCTAATCCTTTATGTTCAGAACGACTTGTAGCAGGTGTTTATAGAATAATTACACAAATGTCATTTGTGTCTTTTTTACAGTTGTTGATTGATGAGAAAATGTATAGACTCTCCGGAGCATGAAGCCCAGGTTTTTTAATATGATAGTGTCCTTGTTCAAACTGTGATCTCAGCATAGGAAACATGTAAAAATGAGCTGACATTCACTTCTGAATTTTTAAAATAGAAACACTTTCACAGGTGTAGCAAGTAGTTTGCGCTTCTTCTATGCTTTTAACTTGTTCAAATTTCTAAATGGCTTTTTAAAAGGCACTTTTGATTATCTGCAGAAGTTTAATGGTCACTTGTTAACATGGATTCATCATCATGTATACCTCGGAGAAGAGCGGGGTGTGGATAGAAACCTCAACATTTGTTCTTCTAGGAACTCAATGTCTGTTTCTTAAGAATTTTAGTCCAAATAGACTGATCTATTGGTGCAAGGACTAAAACAAAGCTCATCTCGCAAAGATGACAATGCTTTTCGAAAACAGTGTACTCTCAATATTGTAGCAACAATGTAGGGCAGACCTAAAACCAAACTGTATCAAGCCTTTTTGCAAACAGCTAGTCCTTAAATATATTGTTTTTCCAGTTTTCTGGACAACCTTTATTATTGCTCAACCTCACTAATGCTCTTGTGTCTGAATGGTAACATCTGGTTAACGCTTATGGTTTTGGGATGAGGTGTTCATCAATCAAATATTGGTATAATGTTTGGGTGTCTGCATACTTCTTGCCATACAGTGTGTATTATCGTACACTTTTCTATATTAGCTAGCTTAATGCAGGGCTTAATTCAGTATTGCTGTTTCTCAATCTGGATACTTCCTGTACACTATTCCAATCCAGTGCCCTCACTAGAAGTGGCTATTGACACAAGCTAGCAGCTTTATCAAATCATTTCACTCTGTACTTCGTTATACCATACTTGTCAGTGTGATAACTCTGATGCACTCAATATAGAAATTGTAAGTACAGAAGTAGGAACATTGAGACACAAGATATGTCTTGTAGTAGTTCAACGTTGTGTTGGATACTGTGATATGAAGTTATTAATTATATTTATTCAAATAGTTCACAACAAAAAAACTGAAAAAGCTGCTGTCCAGCAACAAGCACATAAAACTAAGAGTTTCTCGATAATTAAATGTGGAGAGCAGCTGTTATTAGAGTTGTTGTAATGACTCAATGTAGTCACTGAGCTTTTCTCTCCGTGCAGGTGGATAGACATAATGTCTTTCTGTTTGACAGTCCAACTAGAGAAATGTCTCTGTAGGGAGATTACTACAGGCTCAAAGGTCAATAGTGGCTAGCTTTAATCTTCTGTTCACTGATGAGACATCATTCATGTTGATTTCTTCTTTAACAGAAGAGGGTCCATACAAGACTTGAACATCTGTTAACAGCTGATGTTTTTCTAATGAAAGGGCATTTATTATTCAGACTGCAGGAAGTAATAATGCACACTGCTCTTTATATGGGAATATTTAATTTTTATAAAACAGCATCGTGGTGACTGCAATTCTTACTTTAGATACAGAATTGTCACTTTTTTCTGTATTTAATGGCTGTCGTCACAGTCAGAATACCGCTTTTGACATTCAACAGACCATTTAAACTGTACAGTTAAAATACATATCTGTCATTGAATTGCAAATGTCAATTTAAAAATAAATGTAAGACAGAAAAAACATTTACAATTTGATAACAACTGTACCCACTCCATATATTCAGAAATATAGACATTGTTAAAAGGCTAGTATTTTTCCAAGCCGACAGCAGTTGTGTTTTTTAAGGTAAATATGTTATAAGAAATTAACTCAAAAGTACATTTAGTAATATGTTGTCTGGTAAAACTCGGCCTGAAGGCATATAAAGACACTGGGTGTTTTTCTTGAGTATAACAGGTTGTGATGTGACATTCTAAAATTGCCACAGCACAAAGGTGTTATAATTTGGTTCATACCGTCAACCTTCAGATGAAATGGAAATGTTTTGTAGTGATTGCAATAATGTGATTACTGAAGCAAGGAAATGTAAAACAATTTCTGATCTTTTAACTTGAATCAGAATTCCCTAGATTACACAAAAAGAAAATGGAACATTTGAAAGCTTCTTCAATATTGCTGAGGTATCTTTGATGGACAGAAAGTCTCCATGCACTACATCAATTGTATCTCGTATGCTGTTTCAAGAGAACATTAGACCACACTTTTAACTTAAATTACATAAGATTGAAATTATACAACAAAAGAGCAAATATATGCTAAGTGCTGAGCAGGATTTATTTCAAGCATGGTGAGAGTTAACCTCTGTGATTACACGATAAACCAGCAGGGCCAGAACCACAACAGGAGCTGACTCAGGTTCAGTTGATATTTGTTAAGAAACAGCTCCATCTTCTGGTTTCCACCACAGAGGCACATCATGAGAGGAAGATATTGTTCAACATCATACCTTGGACCGAGTTAGCTTTTGTCTTGGTTTAATCTTTACTTTGTATGACCTGGTTAGGAAAGCTTGTGAGGGGAGCTTATACGGCACTATTTTCATTCAACAAATAATCAACCTTATTTTTTTAAAACAGCTACAGAATGGCAGGCCTACATTGAAATTGTTCATCACTTTCAAATCAAGCTGAGAGTAAAGCAAAGCTGAGAACAGATGAGATGATTGACAGACAAGTAAAGTGAGGTTATTTGGGATAAATAACTCACAAAGGACAGAAACTAAAGACAAAAGTTACATTTGGATGTTGGCAGAAGATAAGTTGGGAAAAGAAGCCATGCTATTTATCATGTGTGTTACATCAGTCTGGTATTTTGAGAGCATCTTGCCAAAATAAGACTGACCTGCAACCATGGCATTTTAGATTAATGTAAGGTATTTACGGGAAGAAGCAATGTCCCTATTATTCGGTATAATTGACAGACAGACCTCTCTTTAACCATTTTCATTGGAACTAGTACTGTATAAGTAGTTCCAATGAAAACTGATTACAATTAGGTGTAGGGATAATCCTGAAAAGACGTGATTTAATAAATATATAGACAAAACTAAATTTCAGCATGATTAGATACTGATGCTGCTGGTGCTTTAAGTAGGAATAGAGTTGGTGTTTTATATAAAATGTAAAACACACTTTAAAGATTGTCTTTTGATTTCACTAACGCTTGGCAGTGAGTCAGCAAGCCATTTCCGTTCCGTACTATAGTGCAGAGGAATCTCATTAACGCCAGCTCCATACTGTACAGTGCTGCTGATGGCGGACACAGATTGTGTTTTCCCTGCAGGTTATTGGCATCTCAATACAATAATTTGCAATCGGGGCAGTGCACTAGGGAACTCGGAGTAATTGCATCTTTATTTATTCTTGTTCACAGATCGCCGTGTGCCTCCATCCGTAAACACCAACGTGTGTTCGTTAAGATCTCAAAATGAAGTTTGCCTTGAGATATATTTGAATTACATCTCAATCAAATGGATTTCCATTAATGCCAATATTTCTGATCAATACTATTCATATTGCAGAATCCAATTACATATTTTGCCCACAGATATAGATGATGGAAAAGGTTCGGATCCTTTTCCATCATGCATAATTAGACCCTCCAGAAAAACGCGGGCTAAATTCCTTGATTATTCGGGCTAAAATCCTTGATTATGCGATTAAACATGCGGGGGTTTTATGTGATTTTATGCGGTGAAATTGCGGGAAGTTGCGAAATATGCGGAAAGTTGCTAAATATGCGGGGAAAAAGAATAACAATTTTTTTAAATATTGGGCTGTCTTATTTATTCTCTCTCACACACAACCTGCCACTAAGGTTAAACCCCTTTACTATTCAATTAAACACATTCAATGTTTATTTATTGTAAAAGCAATAGGCTAGTTGCACAAGATGGCGTCTATCAACTTCCGGCGGCTTGGTGTGAGCCTGAGTACTTCCGGTCTTCGGTGTGGAGTTGTTTGGGGAGTTAGCGATATACATACGATGGATAGAGAGAGAGAGATAGATAGATAAATAGAGAGAGAGATAGATAAATAGATAGCAAGATACATAGCATACAGTTAGCATACAGATAGCGATAGATAGCATAGATGATGAGCGGTAAAGAAAAGCGGTTGGCCTTCCAGCGGGTAAGAAAGTCGGCACTACATTGCTCTGTGCCCCTTTGTACAAATAAGTCCCGTTATAATCGGGAGATAAGTTTCCATTCATTTCCTATTGATGCTGAGGTAAAGCCTCAGTGGCTGATCAAGGTCCGTAGGGACAATTTCGGCCCCACAAGAAATACCCGTGTGTGTAGTAGGCATTTTCGACCAGGAGACTTATTGGTCACAGCTGGAGGACTGAACAGAGTAAAGAAAGGAGCTACACCTATTCTCTTTGCTTGGAATAACTACGAGCTACCTACACCAAGACGTAATGTTTGGGAGCGTCGGCCGAGGGCAGAGAGTCCCACCCCGGACATGACAGCTGAGTACGAGGTGGAAACAATTGCGCCGCCGGATCATGACTACTCTGTAAATCCAGCGACGGCAGTGATGGCAAATCAGGTGGCCGACGAGAACGAAGCCTTGAAAATCCAGGTTAGGGAGCTCCAACACCAGCTGGAAGTGTTACAACTGAGATCTCGTTTCGGGATACAACGCCTGGCAGGGTCGGACGAGGACATTCGTTTCTACACCAGGTTTGTTTATAAGGTTTGTTTATAAGGCTATCAGGATGTTGTTATGGCCACTAATTTGATAAACACTTTTCATTTGGGGTAGCTAATTTAAGAAACAAAACTATGTCTAACATGAACAATATTACATTCTTAGATTTGCCACATACAAGCATTTCCTCGTCTTTTGGAAATTGGTGGAACCTGCAGCCAACACCAAGATGGTGCGGATCACCAACGCCAAGGCATCCTCTGCCAGCAGCTCGGATTCGCCGTCTTCTCGATCGAGAACACCCTGGAGGTTGCCGTGTCTGTAACCCAACCGTCCTGGCGGAGCCGTCCTTCTCGTTCAGACGCCTGGAGGTTGCTGAGTCCTGTACCCCATACCGTCTGGGGTCCGTCTTCTCATCCAGACGCCCTGGAGGTTGCTGAGTCCCCTGTACCCAACCGTCCTGGGGCCGTCTTCTCGTCAGACGCCCTGGAGGTTGCCGAGTCCTGTACCCAACCGTCCTGGGGCCGTCTTTCCGTCAGACGCCCGGGGGTTGCTAGTGAACTCACCCAACAATCGGTCTTGGGCCCCTCGACCGCGCCTGCCTGTCGGTTGGTCCTCTGCTCCACGACCTCACGCGCCATACGGCTGTCTGTGCCCCTCGACCGCAGCACTGCCCTGTCGGTAGGTCCTTGTGCCCCTCGACCGCAGCCTGCCTGTCGGTTCGGCCTCTGCTTCACGACCTAGCCGGCCGATGCGCTGTCCTGAGCTCCTCGACCGCAGCCTGCTACTCAGTCCGTCCACTGCTCCTCGGCCTCAGCCCTGGTACCAATGACCTCGGCCGTGACTTCGGACCCTGGTACCGACATTCCAGGCAAGACTCTCGGCCTTTGTACCGACATTTCAGGCCAAGACCCCGGCCTTTGTACGACATTCCAAGGCCAAGACCTCGGCCTGTACCGACACACCCCGGCCGAGACCTCGGCCTTTGTACCGACACAACCCGGCCGGAGACCTCGGCCTTTGTACCGACACACCCGGCCGTGACCTCGGCCCGTTGTACCGACATTCCAGGCCAAGACTTCGGCCTTTGTACCGACATTCCAGGGGCCAAGACCTGGGCCTTTGTACCGACGACCCGGCGCCCCGCTTACGGACCTGGGAACCGCACATTCGTCCCATTACCTCATAACTTTCGCTTTCGACGCACCACGGCCATGACCTCGTACCTCGGTAACGACGACTCCGGACAAGACCCGACCTTTGGTACCGACATTCCAACCGGCCAAGACTCGGCCCTTTTGTACCGACATTCCGCAGGCCAAACCCGGCCTTGGTAACCGAGAACCCCGAACTCGAACGCATCGACGGAACGCTTGAGGAGGAGAAGATCGTCAGGCGGCACTTATGAGGCACCTGGCCAGGTATCGGTCTACGCTCAAGGTCTTATTTCCGAGGACCCTGTCCTCGTCCTTGACCCCGTCTTCGTACCCGACTGACGTCTGCTTTTGGAGGCTCCGCATATCACGGTCCCACCCTTAACCACTGCCGGCCTCTCGATCGTACGGACCCCGATCGTCCGGCCCGTTAGTGTGTGTAACCCTCCTAGAAACTTAAGGTCGTCCATTCTTGAAGGGTATGGACCAAAGAGATATCGGAGACCGCCGAGGCTCGTTGTGTCGGAGGGCGACGACTTGAGGCCCACGAGAGAAGGTAGCGAGGACCGTCAATCGGTTTTTTTCCTTTTTAAATTATTAAGGCTGAGGCTTGCCCTAGACGACCCGGGAAAGAACCAGCCAAGCATGACAGTGCCAAACACTTTGGTTCGTCCTGGGTTTACGTCTAAATTGACTTTGAAGGAAATAAAGTTCCGATACTCTATACACCATGTTACTGTTTTTTGTCTGTGGAAGTGGCGTCTATGATCAGTCCCTGTTTCCGCTTGGTTGGTTCCTGTCTGTCTTTGGGTCTTGAATTTATGTGTGTTCTGAGTTATGTGTTGTTCTGTGTCCACTCCTCCTCCTCTTTTGGGTGTCCCTGGGTCCACTTGTATTAGTCTGTTAAATCTGTGTGGTCCCTTTGATTCCTGTTCTGTTATTGGTTTCCTTTGCACTGTACCTTTTGTCGTTTTTGTGGGTTTGGATGTTTTTGATATTTGCACTGTATTGTACTCTTTACACTGGTCCTGACCCCAACGAGTGTACCTGGAGTCTGCACGTTACCTGAACTCAGACGGACTGTAGGAGGGACGAGTAACCCAAAAAAACACGTCTTTCGTCCGCCATGTGAAAATGTGAGTTGGTCCTAAACAGGTGTTCCTTGGGAACAGCTGGTATAGCGGTAAGACCACACTCGCCCGAAGTGCTACGGTCTGTCGAACTTCTAGAGGGCCAGTGAGTATCTAGGACGATGTCCAGTCTGTGTTCTACATACCGTGGTACGACCACAGGTACGGTTAGTACGGAACTTACATCCCGTACGCTGACCCATACATCTTTTGTGGAGTGCAGTACGTCGTCCTCTCTACTACCTCAGACCATCATATGAAGTCCACGTCAGTTCGTGGTGAACACACAGTCCTTTCACTTTGAGTCCCTTCCACTCGAAACTGTGAAACGCCACCCTAGGTGTCTTGCCAAACGAAGGTTCAGTCAACCATCACCTTCACACAGGTCCACCTTTATTTAAGACGACTGAACACCACGCCACTTACGGTTGTGGCGCAAGACGATCTAGGAGTCTGACATCAGGGTGACTTGTCACGTACTCCCTTGTCGTCGTCGAGTAGATACCCACCTTCGCACTTTTGTTTATTCACAATCCTATGACATCTAGTCCCATCGGTTCGAATCACGGGCGCCCGTGATTTCAGAGGGCGTCCCCCCTTTACCAGCGGGGCGCACCCGTACAAAGATTTTTTTCGTGTTCACGTGGTACCTCGAGGCAGATTTTTTTAATAACTTAATGTAAAAATTAAAAATTTTACTTTGTTATAACTATATGTAAAATTTTCGTGTTAAAACATACATGATACATTCACTTTACCTCTAAACCACCGCATTTAACTTTCTAGGAGAGAGTCATTCCAAGGTGAGATCTAGTAGGTGCGTGGTTTAGAGTACCGTGGAAATCGACTCGTCTAGTACCGTAACTTACATGCGTACCTGAACATACTAAGCTACTGTGGAGTGTAGCTGGTGTGTGTCTCTACTACCTGTGTACCGTCTTTATGTGTGTCACGTCTGTGTGTGTGTGTGTGACACACGTCCGCGTGCGCGTGTGTGTGTGTGTGTGTGTGTGCCCACTCCGTTCCGAGTGTACGGATCTAGTAGAACTTCTAGAGGGCCAGTGAGTATCGGACGTTGTCCGGTCTGTTGTTTACCATTGCGTGGTAAACCACGGTACCCGGCCTAGTACCCGAACTTACATCAGTACCGTTGACATACATCTTTTTGGTTAGGTTGTGTAGTGGACGTCGTCCTTCTCTAACTACTGAGACCCGTCTTATGAGTCACCGTCAACACGTCTAGGTTTCCGTGGGAACACACCGCCCTTTCGTTTAGACGGACCACCTTCCACTCGAAACTGTACGTAAACACACCCTAGGTGTCTCCAAACAAAGGTTCGTCAACATCTCCTCACACAGGTCCACTTTTATTAAGCGACAGACATCACGCCACTTAACGCAAGACGATCACTCACACCGGTTACAGACCACCGTACTGCATTTGTGTAGTCGTTCGACAGATAACCCATTCAAAGACACTTTTTGTTTACTGCACAATCCGTATGGCATCGTATGCAAATATCCCCCCTTCTGGCCCATGTAACATTGTGAAAAGCACCCAAACAGACACACAACACCACACACACACACACACTACGTGGAGGAACAATTTACACCATATCACGCCGTCCGACGTATTAATAATTATATGTAGGTACGAACATACGACGAATTGGCAACAACTACCTAAAAAAAAAAAAACCCCCACAAAAAAAAAAAAAAAAAAAAAAAAAAAAAAAAAAAAAAAAC
>NW_011338841.1:200491-225351 GCF_000735185.1 Notothenia coriiceps | reverse complement strand
TGTAATAATGACGAAAACATAATAGGCAGATTTCACAGTAATTATAATAAAAACGTAGCTCAAGCATTTATGCAACTTGATTTGAAGCGTGTGTGTGTGAGGGGCAGAACTGTGTGTGTAGGGTGACCAGGTGTCCCGCACTGTGCGGGACTGCACACACAGCATTTTTATTATTTGTCCCGCGTCCCACACATTGAGACTATGTCCCGCATTTGAGTGATAGTCGCGCAGAAAGGCCGGATCGGTTCGCTGACAGCCGGCACCGCCCTTTATTATTATATTGTCTAAACGGCATCATGTAAGTTGCGCTGACAGGCGACACAGAGGTCCCCAAGCCCCCCCCCTCGTTGACAGTTCACGAGCGCGTCCATGGTGTCTCCCGTCCACCCACCACCCCGTCCACCCAGTAAAAACATCCCCACTACACCACTGGTTGTAGTAGTACACCAACATGGATTAAACGTGTGTTTTCTTTTTACCACAATGTTGGGGAAATTAATGGATAAAATGCACGGATTATTATTATTATTATTATTATTATTCCCACTCCGATCGGGACACTAGGTCCACCGTTTCCCCGCAGCGAGGCTCCCCCCGTTGACAGTTTACGTGGGCTGGGCTGGTACCGAAGGGACGAATCCCGATGGGCCGGTACCGAAGTGGGCCGGTCGGATAAGTCACTAGCACATCCCCCACTCCCCCCGTTGACAATTTACTAGTGGTACCGAAGTGGGCCGGTCGAGAGTCCCGGGCTGATTTTTAGTCCCAGTCCACCACTGGCTACATGACCGTATGATCGCCCATATTGACGCACCTAATTCCTAAACTTCTAACAGATACAACATAAACCGATCCTTCAGCCTCATATGAGCTCTCAGACACGTTCAAAATTAAACTGTCATCGCTGTCTGAGCTTGCTGCTGTGTGCCCCATCGTGCGTTTACATGCAGATGCTGGGATCCTGAACGGTGCAGCTGGAGCGCTGTGCCCGCAATGACGGCACACATAATTTGGCGGGACTTGAAGAATCCCCGAGAAGATCTAGAAAATTGTCAACATTGAAGGGCAGATTAATGGTTATCAAAGTACAAATATCCAAAATCAGTTCAGTAACGGTTTTCAAGGGGACAATATTTACTCAAATTGATGGGTTTGGATGATGGGGGAAACTCGTGTCACAGGCTCTTTAAGCTCAGCATTTCTTGGCTCTTCTAAGTTGCCTTTATAGAAACTGCAGCGCCAATTGATCTGGGCACACTTCATACGCTGAGAAAACTGAACTGTTAACTTGAATTCAATGTATTATGTCAACAAATGTCACGTAACTGTATTAGGTTTGTTAAAAGCAATAATAGTATGCACATGACATTTTTGCACGTCTGCACAGCCCTCCACTTTAAAATATCATTCACTGTAGTTTGCAATGTATTGTCATATTTTCATTGTCTTAAGTGTTTTAGCTTTTTTAGCTTTTAAGGTTCTTTGTATATTTAAATTTAGTGGTTTTTTTGACCTACTTTTGCAACTTATTTTCTTATGTTATTATGTTGGCACCACCCGTTACCAAAGCACATTCCTTGTATGTGTAAATGTACCTGGCAATAAACCTGATTCTGTTGAACCTGATCTTTTGTTTTATTAAACGTAATACTATTACAGTTATGTGAAATCTGTTGACATATTACATTTAACTAAAGTCAACGTTTCAGTTTTTTCAGAGCAGAAACCCCTCTTGAAATGTTTACAGTAATCCTGCTGTAAACCTAACTAAAAACTTAGCCCCCCTGGTGGGGTTATTGAGGCTCAACGTGCGCTCACCCTCATGCCGAGCACCAGGAAGCCGATCTCCTCCATCAGCGGGTACTTCCTGATCTGCTGCTCCCGTTTCTCCTGCGAGGCGAACGGGTCGTAGCTCCTCTGGCCCAGCTTCACGTCCATGATGCACGGCTTCACAAAGCGCCGTGTCACGTCCTCCAGCTTCAGGTACAGGTCTGAGGCGGGGGGGGGGGTGATGTTATTACAAGTTAAGCATTAATATGCCAAGTAATGCTGAACAGAGAATGCATCATCAACTTGTACTGAGCTGCTGAGTCCATTTGTTGGTTAAGAAAAAAAATGTTCACACAGAACTTCCTTTCCCATGGTTTCTTTAAAATGTTGACAGCTCATGTTCTGATATTTATAAAGACGTATAAAGAATGAGCCCAAGGTATACTTTGCAGATGTTGATATGGTTGTGTAGAAGAGTAGTGATGAGAAGTTATCGATAGTGTTTTTATAGGAGACTGATGTTGGCTTTTTATTTATTTTATAAAAAAAAACATATGACTCATGTGAATGGTAAGAAAGAAGCTTTTCCCTGAACATGGACTGCATGTTAACAGGTTTCTCCACATCTCCATCTCTGAGTCTCACCGTTGGGGCTGTCAGGAGAGGACCAGGTGCCGTAGTACTTGGGCAGATGGCTCTGGAGCTCCAGAAGGCATGGATCACAGCAGTCCTCTGCATACACCTAGGACACACACACACACACACACACACACACACACACACACACACACACACACACACACACACACACACACACACACACACACACACACACACACACACACACACACACACACACACACACACACACACACACACACACACACACACACACATTGCCACCTTCATACTATACAGTACATACAGATGGATAGAAAACTATATATCTGTCACCGTCATTTCTGTTCTGAAAAAATTGGTGCCAGTCAGTTTGTCTGGAAAGATGTTAAAGTCCTGGACATTGGAGGAGAAATTCTGGTCGAATATTATCTACACTGAACAAAATATAAATGCAACACTTTTGTTTTTGCTCCCATTTTTCATGAGATGAACTGAAAGATCTAAAACATTTTCTATATCCACAAAATAACCATTTCTCTCAAATATTGTTCACAAATCTGAAAAGATCTGTGATAGTGAGCACTTCTCCTTTGCCGAGATAATCCANCTATGGATACAGCTCTCAACACAGAACTGTAAACAGATTTACTTTTTCTTTATGGATATTTTACAAATCACCCTTTTAAACGTTATTCTTTTTTTACTGTCATATAGTATTTCATAACTGTTTTTCATTTAATTGTTTACATTCATGGTGACCAAAACGTTTGAGACCCACTGAGATAACACTGAGAGTCCTTTAGCTCACTGAGTCTCTCAGTCTGACAGGAGAGGACTCTCCTCCACTTTGTTGTTGAAAAAACTCCTTATATCCGTTAGCGTAGCTCGCTAGCACCAGAAGCTCTCTCTCTCTCTCTCTCTCTCTCTCTCAAAATGGCTCGTTCCAAACACACAGCCGAGCTTTAATGAAACATAGACGTAATAGTACTGTACTGCATCATATTGTTTTCGAATCAATCATCTTTCAATTTATGATCTTCTTTTTTTTTCATCTTTTTTTTCTTTTTTTTTTCATAACCATTTTTCCTCCTGGTCTCTCGCGCCCCCCACTTTGAGAACCACTGGGCTAAGCTAACCTGTAGCTGCTCCCTCCACACTCACAACAACTTCATACAGACATAAATAAAGCAGCTGNAAATCAACACTTAGCAAAACGGGCTAACGGCTACTTTAGCACATAACTGGCAAAAGCGATTTCACAGATTCCATTGGTATAAGTCTCATCACTGTACGACCAAAACTCACTGAACTAGCAGCCAGTAATGAGCAAGAAAACAACTTCACTTTACGTAGCCATGATGATAATTATGTCTTACCTTTGCTGTTTTGTGATCAAAAGTTGTGTTCAAGGGCATAAAAACGGTTAATCCAATGTCTCTGTGTAACTTTAAAATGATTACTGATAATCCATCATTACAATTATAAATAATAAACGCAATAAACGGATTATAATGGTTAGCCGATCGGAGCCTCCGGTTTAGGAGGTGCGCACGCAGCGTTTCATTTTAACTGAATAATGGTCATGTTTACATGGATTCATGAACTGCCCGTAATAACCGCCCCCAATACCTGCTTGGTATGACATTGAAAAAGATAGATTACAATAAAATGACTATTGTCTAATCTTTACATCTTGTAATCATGTCTATAATTTTGAGCACCAAATTATTGAAAAGTATCGATAAGAGTATCGAAAAGTACCGGTATCGATAAGCAGTATCGGTATAGATAAAATCCTAACGATACCCATCCCTATGCAGCACAAATTCATTTTCCTCAGGAAGAGCTCTCTAGCTGTTGAATGTTACAATGCTGACAAATAATGTGATCCTTACATCATGCTCCATTCCATAATCCTGTGACAAAAAGGCTGAAAGGCCTTTTTAAAAAGAGCATAAACAAAATGTGTGAGTGTGAACTCGTTGAGTTTTTATCCAGTTAACATTCATTATTACTGTAGGCCTTAACACCACAAGTGTATGTAGAGCTTCAGGATATCATTCTGATACCACACACACTGTGTTGAACTTGAAACTAATCCACTTTTCTGATTTTTGAGAAATTATATTAAAAGACCATTTACTATTGACGCTGGTCATATTTTATACAATTTGCAACATAAATTACTTTTCTTTCTCAGAGGTAATCCAGAAAGGTTGAATTACCAGTAATTTGCATTATAGGACAAACAACTATTCCGCAAAACACTATTAACGTGTTGCTCAAAAGCAACTTACAATAATGCAATAAACCATGAAGATACAACCTGAAAACAGAGTGCATTAGCTTTCAGTAAGACAAACCATTGAATCTGCTACTGCATTGGTTCAAAATAAACCACACATGTCTTTGTGCTACATAGAGAAGTGAGAAGCGCTTTATTTTTTATTTATTTTTTATAATTTGCTAAGGTTCGGTAAAAGCATTTGGGTGTTCAATAAGTGACGGGAGATCTGTAGACTGCTGAACTGAAAAAACTGAAACGTTGACTTTAATTACATGTATTATTTCCTACAAGTTTATTGGGTTAGTTGAAAGCAATAATATGACATTTAAAATGTATATATTAGGTTCAACTTAATATTGTTGCTTATACAGTACATTTAATTAAAGTACTGTGTCCTAAATCCACCTTTTTGGAGCCATGATAGCGAACAGGTGTGTGTCTGTTGAGTGTTAGCTGGTTCCCTCTCGCAGTGAGAGATTTGCAAGACGATTGGCTGACGTAGAGCAACGTTTTTGTGCTGGGTTTAAGGTTTAAACATGTCCCGGATTTAGGAGAACATGCATTCGATCCTCTCAACCTGTCAGCTTTGCCTTGCTGCACCTCTCTAGGCCTATCCAGCAGTTCAAAAGCTCTGAACCAACAACCTACAGTAGGTGCCAGAGAAGGTGGATACTCAAGGGAGGACACTGAAGCTGCTAAGAAAAAGTTATAATTATTAAAAGGCACACTGGATTGAGTAAGAAGGAAGGACAGAATATGCTCTGTAACACACGACCATGGTGGCCCCAAAGTGATGAATCCAACAGTGATGGCTCTCTTCTCTGCAGGCCTTTCTCCCAGGGATTAGACCTGGTCTTGCATACAGGAGGAATCTGCACACTCAGCTTATGAAATATTCACCATCAAACTAAATCTGTACACTGGAAAACAAGGAGGCCCCAGTGGGAGTGGGTGCCCGGGCCCATCGTGTCCTGGAGGTTTCTGTTGTGTTCCCAGAGGATTCACACGCTGCTGCTCAGTTCTCCAGAGTTCTGGGAAGATAATTGTTCCATTTCAGAAGTTTGTTTCTGTGCTGTCTCTTATTTCTTCATGCAAAAATGTTTTTATTCGGAAGAGACATTGCTCTATGTGACAGGGGCTAAAGAGTAGTGTAGAAATTTTATAAAATAAACCACACTTTTTCAGTGTTTCACAGTTTATTCTGAGCACCTAGAACAGCAAGCTTTCTAAACAGCCACTTGCCAAACTGAATTACTACAACAGGTGTCTCAGTTCTCTAAATCAATTATATGATTTGACTGTAACTGAAGGTTAAAATGTTGTTTGAATTTCTATATTAGTTCCATGTATCTCCAGCACTGACGGCGATAGAGTTGTTCGAGTCCAGATTCATTAAGATCAACATTGGTTTTATGTTATTACATAATATATGCTACACTGTGTTGGGGTTAGGTGTGAGCAAGTGTGGTTATTAACACATATTAATGATAAGAAATCTCAATGAAACCATAAATGCAGGTAACCATAACGTAGGACTACAATGATGTGCAGTAGCTCTAAAGGCATGATTTAAAATGTGACAAATGATCAACATACATTTGTATTGTATTATAAGTTATATATTTTCAAGTTGCATGCACTTACATACTAAAAGTAAATAAAGCTACAGTAGCATCTGTATGGCAGGTAAGAACAACATACTTATTATTAAAAAGATCTATTAGTAGCAGAAATCTATAAAACATTACGTATTATACAATGAATTAAATAAAACATATTTTAAAATGAATTAAATAAAAATATAACATTTTATAATAATATTATATATTATAAAAACCTCAAGTGGAAACGTCTGTTAACCAACCTTGTCTCAGATGATGTCTACTAAATAGTTTTCCCAGTTGTGTTGTGGTGACTTTAGGAGTCCTTGAGAGGGCTCAGTAAAGAACAATGAAGTGATGAAAAGCACAAGAACCTGGGTTTTAAATATGTTGAAATGACTCATTGGCTAAACACCTCGGCAGCTCTCATTGTGAATAAATCATTCAACCAGCTATTATATATAAATATAAATCTGCTCTGAAAATCACTTCCTCAGAAAAATACTATAGATAATAAACTATTAATTGAGGGACTCACAACTTCACTCATAAATAAATAAATACAATGTCTTTACGCTCCGTGAACTCAGGGTCAGAGCATTGCTGTGCTTTCTTTGTGTGTGAAGGAAATGATGCTATTGCACACATGAATATGACTTTTTAAAACACTCCTCTCTCGTGTCCTTGATTCCTCAGACCTTGTTGCGGGATGGTAAGAGGGAGAGCACCATCAGCACCCTCTACCTGTCTCCCTCCAACATCGAGTCGGGGCAGCAGATCACCTGCCGCGCCTCCAACAAAGCCGCCCCCAACGGCAAGGATGCTACTGTCACTATCGATATTCAGCGTAAGTGAAAATTACCAAACCTCAAATGAATGCAAAAGATAAAATATGTTCTTCTGACTTAACTTATTGCTTCAATAGACACACTTAAAACAGTCTGCACTGTATATACATACTCATATTCATACCTAATTGTGACACAAGGTTAATGTGGCTACTGACCTGTATGGTGTTTCAAAATAGCTGTAAAACAACAAAAGAAAACAGATTCTCTCCCCTGCAAAATCTGCATGGAAGTGTGGGAAAGCACATGAACACAATTTTAAAGATAAGTCATCCATTACAGATTTTATGTACTCAGCAAATGACTGTATGTATAATTTAATTAAAACATGGGCTTTGTTCCTGCCTTTTTTTTTTTTAACTCTCTTCCTGTAGTGTTTTTTGAGAATGATATTCTCTGCAATTGCATCCACCCCAGCATCCTCGGCTCAAACTGAAGTGACAATCTTTTTAACACAATTTTAAACTTTCCCCTGAACTCACCCCCAGTCTCCTGATTTCCACCAGCAAACCTCTCTCTCCCCTTAAAATCAGCCATGTGTGGCTATGAACTTCTATACCTTCTCATGTAGCTGTACACCCACTCACTAGTTGTATGCACAACAACTAGTTCAATGCTGATGTAACAAGGAATTCATCAATTCAATAAATACTCCTCTAGAATCAGTCTGCATTGGCCATTTTAACACACAAAATGTAATAAAATGGCATGTTTCCTAATGATTTCATCATGGACAGATCATGGCATCAACAAGATAACTTTTTAAATCTTAATCTGTGCTCTTCCGGAAACGTTATGGTGCTCTTTCTGTCAAACACTTTGCTGTGTTTCCTGTTTCTGAAATTGCTTTTCCATAAGTAATAATTTGAACACCTAGCCCATAATCTTTCAGGCAATAATCCTTTTCTTCCTGCATTATTATATTGACTACCAAAAATAGTCCCACTGTTCATCCCTGAACTAACTGAACTGCTCAAACTCTTGAGTCTACTTAGTCCCCTCTCGCTCTTATTTGGGAACCTGAACATTCATTATGATAGACACACAGATGCATATGATGGCAGGCTGTCTGGCCTACTTGAATGCCTTAACATCCTCCATCATGTTGAATTCTCTCCCTAGAACAAATATCAATCAATAATTGTACAAAACCTATCATTATTTTTTAACACTGCACGTATAACTGTAATATCTGTCATCCCTGTATTGGCCTTAACATTTTTAATCTAATCTTTCCGTATTCTAAAAACTAAAGTCTTCGATGACCCCCCAAAAACTAGTGATTTTGCCCAAATCTATTCACCACTTTCAGAGCCATTTCACTCAAGCTTTAATACCTGGGCACAGTTCCCAAGGCTAACCAGCAACCTTGTGAGCTGCCTTGAGCCATCAGCTTTCTGAGCCTCTTGGAGTTAAGTCCAGTTTATGACACAGTCAGTCATTTCCATCGTACTCACCTGCACGTAAAACTCTCTAGGTGCAGTGTGTCAATATCCTTATGACTTATAGTAAAACAAAGATCCCGAAAGGTTCTTTCATAGGCCCACTTTGTATCTAAGTGCTGTCTCTCGAACATCTCTTCTGCAAAAAGTACGAATCACTCTTTGCCGTGACATCAAAACGTGCTACACCTCATAAAGTACAGCTTTTTAAAACTCAGTTGTTCACCAAACGAAATGATCTAAACTCTAACTATTGTTAACGCATTTTAAAATCTCAATCCTCTCTTGTCGGAAACCTTGGTGTCATGTTTTATCCGCTCTCTCTTTACCAGAACATCATTTCCAACCTTCGCATTATTGCAGAAATCTCACCTTTCTTTGATGCTAAACATTTGGTTCACCCCTTAATTACCTCTACATTGGACTACAGTATGCTTTGTTCTTCGGTCTAACTTCTGACCCTTGAAAATGTTCACAACTCTGCTTCCTGTATTTTCAAACGCACCTACACCAACATATATGAATACATGAACCACTGGCTCCCTTTAACTCCCACATTGAGCACAACATCCTCCCACTAACTATCTATATAATCTCATTCGGATCTATGACCCCCCCTCCACTTTATTTTACCCACTCACATATTTTCTTGGCTGATGTATTTTTTCATTTGTTTTTGTTTCTGTTCCTGGGTCTTTGGGTCTATCATCATAATTATTACCTATTTCCTAGTGTCATCCAAACACCGAAAATAACGCACCTCTATGAATAATGGTATTGTCAGATGATATTATTTGATGGCAAAAACTATTTCCACACAATTTGGAAGTCTCAATGGATTTAATATAGGAGGCTTTTGTACTCCTCACAGCTCCTTCAAATCTATTAGGTATGACTAATAAAGCATGAAATACCATTCAGAGGTGCATTTTTGTTTTGACTGATCTTTTCTTCCCATCCATGAATTCATTTTCTGTTTTGCCGTCCAAAATGAATGGAGCACATAAGGTAAAGCTTGGACAGACTGATATGCGGGAGCTAACTGGTTATTGTAAGAATGGACCTTAATCCTTCCATCATGAAAAAGAATGGCAGCAGCATTTCTCATTGAATGTCCAAAGTTAAAAAACAAGTGGTTGATACTGGAACCTCCACTTGTGTTATTGGACGGCCTGGAACTGTAGGGTCAGTTCTGGTAATAGAGCTTCCCGGCATCCAGTGACAGAGCTCCAAGACCTCCAGTTACTGAAATGTGCCTTCAGATTAAAGGCAATGTAGTCTGCTTCCACAGAAAGGGGGCGCGCTAAGATAACTTTTTATCTTAGAGCAGAACAGGTAAAACTCAGGACACCAAAGTCACTTTAAAGAAGAGTCCTTTATTATAATTGATCCAGGGCAAGGCGAGGCAGTGCAAAACAAATGATATTAAACACTAACAGGAAACTGACAGAAAACCAGAACCTAAATACATGCAAGGCTAATCACAACGGCAATACACAGCTGGGGAGGACAGAAAAACACAAGGGCACCAGGTGAACAGAATCAGGTAATCAAACAGGAAGGAGGGAGAGACAAAGACAGGAAGTAGAAACACACATAACATTTTAAAATAAAACAGGAAAACACAGAAAGATTGTGACAAGTACCTTAATTAAAGAAAAAGAGAGGATGACAAAAAAATAATGGTCCAAGGTCAGATTCAAACCTGAGTCCTCCACACGGGGACTGAACTTCCGTACATGCAGGCTCTACCAGGTGAGCTACAGCGCAGTCTATAAAGAGATTTTTCCATTTGATTTTGGAATATTGCAGAATATAAGACCTATGGTTCAGCAGGATCTCCCTATAACACCATCAATCACCAGCAGTAAAAAGCTTTATAATTACACATACAAGTTTTAAACATTCACAAATGGGTATTATTTACTGATGTATTTTATGTCCTATGACAAATGTGCAAATCTTGAAAGAAATCTTATTTCAGGCATCTAACTAAAACCTTTGACTCGAGACAATATAAACTGGCAGTGCTAACAAGCTGACACCTTTCCGGATACATGACTCATTCCTGCAACACTCTATTCGTCTTCCATACTCAGCTTAATCATTCCCAATGCAGTATTTGAGCCAAATGCTTAAACAAGCACTGTTTGTTCTATTTAAAATGCACATAAATATATAGCTGTTAGGTGAGGTTGTGCTCTGGTTGAAGTGTGGTTTCACAAAGAAGCAATTCAGCAAGTTTTGGAAAGGCAGGCACTGTTTGCAATTGCAGGTAGGAGGGGGGGGGGGGGTGACAGGTGCTGGATGAATAAGTTATGATGGCACTGTCAAGGTGGAGAGGCTGCAGAGACTCGTAGAGGTCTGAGAAAGTTCCTCACCACTGGGGACAGCCAATGTTAACCACTGGCTGTTAATATTGATGGGAGGCATCTGCTGCTGTCTCAGAGAGGCACTCTGCAGACACACTGTACGGCAGGATGCCTCTGGGCAGAGGACAGACAAACATAGACTGAGTCTGGTGCTGTGGCCCCTGGGCAGGACCACCACGCTCATCTGGGCTTTTACAAGGAATCAGCATATTCTTTAATTCAGATCGCCGGATGCTTTGAATGTGAATTTCTACATTTTACACACAGATAGACGATAGGATATGAATTTTCGTCCTGTTAAAGGCAACAACCGGCTTTCCCAATCTGTCAGATTATTATTTTAATGAAGGGGGAGCTGTGGCTTTCTTTGTCGGTGCAGACAGGATATATTCTGAGGCATGACAAAACTGACTTTTTGTAAAAAAACAGATGGGGAAACGGCAGGACTTTTTTGTAAAAATGCAAACACATGTTTTAAATGTGTGTTGGTTAGAATTGGGAGAACATTTCCCAATGTGTTTTATGTGTGGTTTGAATACATTTCTGTGGGATTTTCTCTCATTATAGCTATATAACGATAGTTGCGTCTGTAACTACGGTTCTATGGTATGAGTCCCGGATGACCTGGATATGTCCATCGCACGCATGCGCAGCTCGAGTACAAATAACAACAAAGTCACCTGTGACTACCACAGTTAAGTCAGGAGTATAAAATAAGTATAAAGACATCATTACGAGCAGATTCCTTGCATGTGTGATTTATCATTAGAAACATTGGTCTCGTTTTCTAAATACAGACTTTAAGGACTCTATTTGAAACTCATTCTCGATGCATCTGTTTATTATTTACATTTTGTTGTGGAGTAAAGGGAGGAAGAGTGATTAGAATAATTTAAGAGGGGATAGCTACAGGCTTACAAGTCCATGTCACTCCAACCTTAACCCTAAGTATAAGTGATGTGCTGTTCTGTGTGCTTCTGTACACGCATCAGACTGACAGATCTCTGAGAGTGGCAGCTTCACCCTGCAGCCATATCCTGGGCTCTCACTCCACACTCCACACTCAGCCCTGGGCCAGAACCCCCTCACCCAGCCTGACAACTCTGTTAACCTTCACCTCATACCAATTCAAATGTGGTACACACATTTTGATCCCAGTGTTCACTATTTCCCCAATCTTCAGATACTTTTTCCTGAAGACTTTTAGGGCGATCCCCAAAAACACAATTAACATAGCCAATAATATCATCCTCAGGAATGAGTCCTAAACCTGGGAATGAGTCAGCATTTATGCACTTCCGGACTCCTTTCTATTGTAGTTATTGTTTTTTAATGAATCTTTGGTTAGATTGCCGAAATAAGTTTTTAAGTTTTGTTCTGCAACATAAGAGATGCCATTAATCACCCAACTGGTAAACGTCTGAATCTTTACGTATCTAAAAAAAGCTGTTGTGTGTCTAAAGGGTCTAAATGAATCTACTAAATGGCATCACATCAACCACAAGTTTGCCTTTAGCTTGGTGCCATTGACGTGAAGTCATGTGACTGTTTGCAGTATATTTATAGCATTATGTTATCTATTTACTTCTGACCAATTACACTCCATCTTATAATAGTGCTGTTAATATGTGGAGATTTTCCTGCTGAACAAAACGTGAAAGTATCATAAACATGTGTTTGCCACAGATCTTATTTTCTGCAATATTCCAAATGAAATGGAAAAATCACATTACTTTTTGTCGAGGGTACCTTGTGATGCTAACCTCAGGGTCGACCTACAAAAATGGGTCATCACTGTAACGCTCTATTGAGATTAGAACATAAGAAATGAAAAGTTATGAAACATTCTTAAAAAAAGGTAAAAATTGTGAGCACTCAATATTAAAAAAAAGTGCTGTGGTTTGAAGTACAAGTCCTTAATGTGGGTTTACATCATCTTGGTTAATAGGATGGTAATATTGGTATGCGCTTGATTCAATTTGTCTTTTAATGATATATTCATAAATTGTAATTAATTTGAAGTAAAATGAAGTGTGGGACACATGTTGTCATGCAAAATTGTGGCTTTTATTGCTGACAGGTTACAGTTGATTTGTATGGTAAAGTATCAAATACCCCCCATCTCCACTTTGTCTCTATAGGACAACAATGGTTCAATCAGGAGAGACGGTTTTGATGTAAGAATACATATTTATTATTATTGTACAGGAAATCACAAATGAATGTAATGGAGTTGTAGGAGCCAAAACGTTGATTTATTATTTAGATTATTTAATCATTTGATGTATGTAATGTAGTATAATTGATTGATGTCAGTTGATCGGGATCTGCAGCCACGGTTGGGCGGAGCGCCTGATTGGTGCTGCGATTGCCTCAGCTGGTTAAAAGAGTCCTGCTGATTATACTCTGGGTTCTATTTTGGTTGTGAAGCCACACGGTGTTTTGACCGCTGCATTGCACTGCAGAGAAGATAAGATTTGTTTATTTAAATGACGAAAACTGTTTCAACATCGCCTGGTAAGATACCTTCATTTGTGTTTAAAGAAGAGAACGAACAGTGAATAAATGGGAACGATAACATGGAAATAAATGTACCAAAAACAAACAATATATCTCTGAGTGATGTGAGAGCGCGTTGGCCAGGCGCTAAAACCAAAGAACAGAAAAGAGCTTAAGAAAGGTGGAAAGATTGCTTTTTTTGAGTTTTAGTGATTAGGCCCCGTTGTGCTGGAGTATCATTCGGGAAGGGAAAACCGATCCGATGAAACCCCCCTCGGGGTCTAGACAATTGTGGTGGTGAATGGATAGTAGGGTTCGGTCTGAAGGAGTGGGGCTTAGCTTAACCCTGGATTCAGAGGGACAGGAGGTGAAAAGGGGTAGAGGAGGGTTGCGTTGACTCACCTGAAATGACAGCTAACAGAGGGGGGAGAGCAGATTTAAAAGGGTTAGCGGAGCGCTTTGAAAGGCTTGTGAGAATATTGCGAAGTGATTGGTTAAGCTGGGGAGTGTCGCCCCCGATCACTTATTGAGAGGAGAGAGAGTAGTAACATAGCATAGTAAAGAAGGTCTTCCTGGTGGAACTTTCGCTGAGTTTCATTAGGGAAAGTGCAGATAGAACCAGACTGACAATTGAAAGAGAAAAAGTTTATAATATGAACAGGTTACTGTTTTAGTGTCAAATGCATAAATACTGGAATGAATGTGTTGCTTTAGCAAATCTCTTTAAAATTCACAAAGGAATAAACTATCAGTCTATCAGGGTGAGCTCTATTGGACCTGCATCAGGGAATATCAGTAGAACAAACTATTGACTGACAAATCGAGGTTTAACCTCTTGAATCTAACCACTGTCTAGACTGAAAGACTGATTTACTCAATATTTTAAGCCGAAATTGAGCTGTTGTGGTTCTATAAAGTAAAAGGGTCACTTGAGCTTTTCTGAACTGAAAAACAAATAAAAAATTCAAGTCCGACACTATTCTCCTATAGTGTGAGATCAACTAAATCGACGTTTAAACAATGTATGTATTTTTCTAGTGAGGTAAACACTATTTCAAATTTAAAAATACTTTTAGCATGGTTTGGACAAAAAAACACTGCGGTAAAGTCGGGTTAGTTGGTTAACTATTTATGATATGGGTTCTGTCTCGTGTTTTTCACAAGTTTTACCTTACCACATGCTGCAGCGCCTAAAATGTACTTATGCTGTCATCACAAGCAGACTCTTTAAATATGTTCAACCAAAATATCAGATCAACACAATTGTATTGATGCATTCACTATCAAAATTGTTTTTAACATTCCCAATTACATTAATAAACAACATTTGATTGATCAGCATTAGTTGCCCTTTTTGCAGTTTATTTAATTGATAATCACGCTTCATGTTTTAAACTTGTGTTAACATTCATTGTTACTTAAATGAAAGATGAATATATGAAATGGAAATGTGTAAAATAAGATAAAGCAGATCTATTAATCTCAGGTGTTAACTGGACTCACTTCACTACTCCCTGGCCTAATGACCACCTTCTCCTTGCTAACATGTTTTAATCTGGTTGGATTTTTTACATATATTTGAAATACAGCACATATGTTTCCTCACAGTATATTAAATCTATGCTCCTCAGCATGGGTTGCTTGGTTATGTAAATGGAGAATCAATATAAAATGTAACAGTGGCAATCATACCCCATAAAAGAAAGGAAACTGTAATTTTCAACAAATGTTCTGCATTCCAGAAGAAACAGCCACATTCCGTATCGAATAGTGGTAATTGTGTTTTTCTAGTTTTATATTAATGAAGCCCTGTTAATTACTAAAAAACAGAGGCATTAACATAATTAAAGCCCTCTTTGCACTACAAATAAACAATGAAATACTTATGTATTCATTGATTTTTGTATTCCTTTAATTAAGTGAGGCATTTCCTTACTTCATTCAATATTTATTTTGTTTATTAAGGCATTGCTTATCAATTTAAAACATTTAGTATAATAACATCTCATTAGCTTTGAAAGAAAGAAATCTTGCAAAGTTCTCCAAGTAAAGTTCTGAAGGGCTGTTAAGAAAAAAAACACACACAAACACACACACACACACACACACACACACACACACACACACACACACACACACACGCACACACACACACACGCACACAATAAAGTCAATTGCAGACAGCAGGGTACTTCTGGAAGAATCAATTATCTGAAAGCTTTCAAATGAAAACTTCTTGAAACTCACCTCAGTAAGTGCCTTCACTGTATTCCTCAAAATACTTTGCTTAAGCACTTGAGAGTCACTGAGTGGGAGTGTTTGATAATGCATACTGCACCTTTCATTCTCTTTGTTGCAGCCTTGACTATACCCAATACATTACAATGAATTATCCAGACGGCTATGCTTAAGTTTATCTTCGGTCTTTTGTATCGGTGCTTTGAACACAATGTTTTTCCCGGAGCTGAAGCTTTCTGCCTGAATCCGTTTCTTTGTGCTGAAAAGTGCATTTCAATCAGTGGAAGGTTATTTTTTCCCAGACTTTGACATAATAGATTCCCAGATTTTGTGTGTGGAAATAAGGCTTTTGCTGGTGTGGATTTTTCATTTAAAGGCTTAATTTTGTTATGTTTGATATAAAACAAGGCTGGCAGATATTGAGCTTGAGAGCTGGCTGCATGGAGGTCCAAAATCTCCTCCGTCCTGTTCGGGGGGGCGCTGCACGGACATTGATCTGCTACCTTCACTGTGGCTGTCCTTGAAAGGAAAAACAACATTGAATACAGCAATGACTGGCTTTTGTACTGGACTAGTAAAAGAGAAACAAGAAACACTTCAAGGGTTTATTTATCGTGTCAAGGTTATTGTCTTTGTACAACACAGGGTTGCAGAACAAAATGCAATTGCTTTATAATACAAAAGAAAAACCAAGCCAGTTGACAGTCCTGCATTTTGTGTCTTTTTATTTGCACCAGGAGGAATAAAAACTATGGAGAGAATGGAGCAGATAATATGTTACCAAGCATTATTGATGTTAACACAGTACAACAATACGTGCATAAAAAAAGATATTTCACAATAAACGCAGCTGTATGGGCTCAGAACAGTCTCATAATACACACATGCACACAGAAGGATTCACACTTGTGTTTCTGTATTTACTTGTTTTTCAATGCACACACAAATGTGTTCCGTTTCATATACATGTAAATAAAATCCAAATACAGAAAAAAGTGTTACCTTTTTACACCTCCACTCTCATTACATTGCCACTTTCCGAACAGGAAATGCACGCAACTACAAGCTTTTATATTGTTATGGTACAGCGCCACTTTCCGAACCATTGATGAATGCTTGTGTACACAAAAACGGGAGGCAAAACCGTTTTAAATGTGTGTTTCCTGTATGGCGAATACAGCTGCTTTATTTATGTCTGTATGAAGTTGTTGTGAGTGTGGAGGGAGCAGCTACAGGTTAGCTTAGCCTAATCGATCAGTGCACTACGAAGCCAGTGNTTAGGAAATATGCGGAAAGTTGCGAAATATGCTAAATATGCGGGGGAAAAGAATAACAATTTTTTTAAATATTGGGCTGTCTTATTTATTCTCTCTTGTGAGAGAGAATAAATAAGACAGCCCAATATTTAAAAAAATTGTTATTCTTTTCCCCCGCATATTTAGCATATTTCGCAACTTTCCGCATATTTCCTAACTTCCCGCAATTTCGCCGCATAAAATCACATAAAACCCCGCATGTTTAATCGCATAATCAAGGATTTTAGCCCGCATAATCAAGGAATTTAGCCCGCATAATTAAGGATTTTTGCCCGCGTTTTTCTGGAGGGTCTACTTATTCTTCCGAAGTAATATACAGTGCGATAGCCAATTCAAGTTACTGGAAAATGCAATTTGGCAATATATTAGCATTTCCTCTTTGTTGTTACAACTTTTCTTTAAGGTGTCTCTACGGTATGTTATGTTTTACATGTTATATTACTCAGACTGGTTTTACATATTTTGTTTTGTGACCTATACGTTTAATTTAGTTTGATAAAATAGTTTATTTAAAAAAAGCTACTACTGTATTTGAATTATCCAGTTGAAAGTACTTTAAAATTGAAGCTTATTCTTATATAACTCTGGGCTCATTATTCTACCCTGGATCCTGTCTCCCAGGCCATATAGAGGATGCCCTGCCCTCTGATTGGTTCACATTGTTGTTGGGGTTTTATGCAGCGTGAGGAGAAGAGCTGCAGATCTCAGAGCTAAAATAAGTATCCCCAAGTACAATATCAAAACAATAATTTAATAACTGTTTTGATTTACAGGTGACACGTGGCAACTTTAATATGCTCGCTCAATTTGCTATAATCCAATAGCAATCAAATATAATGAATACATAAAGACGGTGTCAATGAAACTCAATGTGTTTCTGAAGATACAAATATGTAAACCTACATCTATTAGTATGGAAGGCAAAATAATCAATTAATCAATTACTTCAATTATGTTTTTGTTAATAGTGCTTCATCATGTAGTGTTTGTCTGAAAAGCCATAAAGGGGGATGGTGCAATTAGTGTTAACATGTAAGACATAATTGTCATCTGTCTACATGATTCATACCTTCACCATTCACCCCATCAGTGTAGATACATAGTATTGAAAAATTCCTTTCATTGGGGAGATATATAACAATATTGTTTTCCTTTTCAGTGTTTGGATGTGTTGAGTAAAATAATTGGTTTGGTGCACCGGTGTGTCACTAATTAAGAAAAGGAGAACCTTATCACAATGGGCGGTGCCTCAATGTAATGAAATCATTCAGAGCAATGCACAATAGGATCATATGAAGAATGAAACCGTTGTTAAACAGTTGTTTGAAGCCCACACATCAAGACATATTATGATGAGCCAAAATAAAACACAACACACTTATACAGTTATATAGATGTATACAAGATTAAGGGTACGTTCACACCAGCCTTGTTTAGTCCGGTTTAACCAAATCTGTCTAGAGGTTCCCTTATCTGGTTTTGTGTTTTGGTCAGCCCCCACAGAGTTCAACTCAAAAACCTTTAAGTGTGATTAATGTGAGTATGTGAACAATCTTAGTTTGCTTGTATACTGAATAGTGAAGACAAAAGAAAAAGAAAAATCTCTACAACCCTCATTTTAATAGCCTTATAAATGACAGACCCCCATCTCTCAAGCTTTACTCAAGTTAGTTCAATCAATATGTCAATATTAATCAATGAATGCAATGACTGCAGACCTTTTGAAATGGGTCAGTCCACAGTTTACTACGTGCTCAGCTGAAAACAGACCACAGACACAGTTAGAGACTAGCTTGTGAACATAGTAGATGTTTATGCAGTGAAAGAGACGGATAAGTGTAATGGTTGGTTCCAACATCAGAGCTAAAAGAGAGTGAATACTGGACTTACAACCCTAACCCTAACAAGTGGACAGTAACATGACTGTAAAAGAATATAAACAACTACAAACCCACTTGATATAATGGCACAAAAACAAATCCACTCTTCAAATAAACATGCTTTCTTAAATCAACATTAAGAAGTAAATGGAGATAAACACCAAGCAACAATATTGTCAGATCATTATAGTCCATATCCAATAATCAAAAGGGGAGATGTTCCTTTCCCTGTAATCAATGTTTCCGTAGCCTTGGGTCACTGGTATCCCTTATCACCAGGTAAGAGGGCTTTATTGCGCTGTTAACATGAGAGTGCAGCTCATTTTTGGATTTACCAAATCCCTGATAAATAATAAGTGAGAGGTAATACAGTCAGACTGGAGTGCATCACTAGAGAGCAACCGAGTAACATTTCATCACAGGGTTAAAGGTTAACAGCCGACCCTCAAACATTATCTATAGGCGCTCACAAAATCACTCTCTCCATCTGTGTTTCTCTGTTTGAAGTAATGTAAGGTCTGTACCAGTAATTGCTCCATACATCTCTATGTCTCTCAGAAACATAAACATGTGATGTCTGTATGGAACAGTGTCCAAGGAAAGCGCCCATGATCAATAAACACCTAAAAAGTGATCAGGAGGAATCCCTATTCACAAGCACAGCATTATTAAAATATTATCATGCACCCACTCTTTTTGTATTATATAACATAACAATGCCTTTTGGAGTTGTTTTCTATAGATACATGTATCATGTAACCGTTACTCTGTTAGCACGAGATGCTTTATTGGTTATTCCGCAGCACTGCAGCCTATATCCAATGTTATCAGCTGATTATATGGGAGTTATTTCTCATTTCTACCATTATAATGCTTCGGACTTTGTGAAACTGAATGAATGAAACAATTCAGGCAAGAAAACATCCATCCCTTGCTCCTTATTCAACGTCACCTTATTTCATTTTCTCAAAATGACTATAATTGCCAGAATTTCATGTGGTGTGTATTCTTTCTTTTGGTGATTAACCGTGTAAAAACTTGATAAAATGTACAAGTTGCTGCAGTGCGCCTTATGATGACCAATGGAAATGCCCATTTATTCCGCGATAACGTTTGAACCGGACTTTGCAGTTAACAGAGGCTTCTCCTTCATGCACAGTTTGTATTAACTGTTAAGTTCTTTTAACAAATTGCTGTTTGAAAACTAAACATCTGAAACCTCAGTGCTCTGAAGTATTTGAGTTACTCACAACATTGTCCACAATGCAATTGAATTGAAACAGCTCTCTCAAAGGTTCAGATGTGTAATGCTTGTAGCAGCTAACGTATCCTGCCTGTAGCCTGCAGCAGAGATGAGCAGCGGGGTGCAGAGGTCTGCTAAGATCACTTCTCCCTTCACAATTTTAGAATTTCGTTAACATTTTTAAAGATATGAATTGACTACTCCACAACCCCTGGAAACAGACTTTGATCTATAATATTGGTGGATTGGTGGACTTCTTAACTTCAATAGTGACCTACAAATAATGTATGTTTTGTAACTACTTTAATATTCAAGTGAGAGTAATGAAACTTCATTGAAAAATGACAGTATTATGCTGAAACAGTGTGTATAAGGGTTATGAAGAAATGAAACTGACTCAGTAATGTCCGTTACACAATTTATATCTGAAGTTTGCTAACATTAACTCACACTATCCACCACTTAAACCAAATCAGCTTTAATGCATTGAATTGATTTATGGTGCACATTAATTAAATGTTTGAAAGGAATAATTAGTTTGATCATCGTTGAGATGTTACATAGTCTAGCTTTCATGTGGGGAGTGAGTCTTTTTTAAGTGATTTGGAACACATGTTTTCATGTTTACATTACCCTGTATGCCATCTAAAGTCTAAATCTGAGAAACCAAATGGACTCTTTTCTGTTCCCTTGACTCTCCATGCTGACACAGTGGCTCACCTGACCTCATGCCTTTTATTGTTTCCAACCCGCTGAAAGCAACAATGAGCTCCTGTGTTTGTACAAACTGCGGTCACAGAGAGCAGAGAGCTCTGTTTAAGAGGCTGAGACAGGCTGTTGTTTGTTTCCTCACTACACTCATGCAGGTAATGTGATCCAGCTGCTAGGATTATGGGACAAACAAGATGCCAGATGTGGTAAAAACATAGTAGACTATATGAAGTATTAAAAACAAGAGATCATTATCCTATGCACATCCTATAGGCAGCCTTTAAATCAATAGCTCTTCCATAAGTAAGACACTTTTATATTTTATATAAACGGTTAAAATTGCAGAAGTTGTATACCCAGTTATGTATTACACATGTATCTCTTGCTTTCATGTTATATGAGTTTAAAAGGGTTTGGACTACTCCTTTCATATTTTTTTGTCTACAATAATCAATGGGCTTTATATAAGATAATAATGTATAAGGCCTTTTATTATCTACTTTTTAAAATACCTTTAGTATTTTACCTATTAAATTCTAGATCAAATTGTTCAATGGTGTAAATATAAATACATACTGTTAGAAACAGTAAACGTGATACAACGGCTCAAAAACACTTCTATCAGGAGAAACGCGCTGCACTTTCAAAATCGATGCAATAAAAACACGAAAATGTGCAAAAGCACATGCAAGTGAAGAAATATCTTCACCAACTTGCTCAGCCTCTAAAAATCATTTGCCAATTTGATGAAACATGCACAGGCTATACTAAAAGCGCTTCAAAAACAAACACTGCAAATAAAATAGTTATAATCCCTGAACGTCAACAACAGTCCGGTCCCAGCTTCACCTTCACCTTTTAGTCTTGTTGTGTTTTGAGCTTCTTGCAGCGTTTTCGTTTGCATCCCTCTAAATCAATGCTGGGCATGTTTCATCAAGTTGGTGAATGTTTTCTAAATGCTGCACATGTGTTGCAGATGATGACAATGTTTCTTCATTTGAATGTGCTTTGTGATTTTATATTTGCATAGTTTTTTACACTATGGCGCATTTCTCCTAATGGAAATGTTTTGGGCCGCTGTAACGCATTTGCAAATGTTGGCCACACTACTTTTATCATATCATTTTCTAAAATCTTTTTTTATATTGCCTTTTAAGTTCTAGTTCAAATGTTCTTTTCCATAAACTAAAATGCAAAAAATATTTTCCACTGTGGTATTTAAATGTCAACATAACATATACATACATATTATTCTAAATACTGTTTTGCATTTAGTTTAGGGCCATGAAATGTATACATAATCCATAGATATTGTAAGCAACAGGGAGATTGTCATAAACATAAAATGTGCCCATCAGTGCATGTAATATAATGACTTCTTGAATATGACACCACACTGACAAGAAGAAAAAAAGATTGAACGCAGCAGAATTCAACCATGAAGACGCTTTTCATTCACTATTGACTTTTTTTTTATTACAGGCTAAACTGCTTTAGGCAGGAAACATTACACTGCTGCTTGTTTGCTATCTGGTCCCAAAGCCAAAAGCAGCCAAAGGACCTTTACATGCGCTCTTCAGTCTTTCATGGCTCTGCGGATTAGGACTTCCGGGACAAATGAAAATATATATCTGCTGGCTGCAGACCAAGTGCGTCTGCAAGCCGGATCTGCTCAGCATATTATAATTATTTGGAATAAGCTTGGGTTTTGTCACAGCTGGGTGCTTTGCTTTGATTTGTCACAGTTTGGGGTGAAGTGAAGTGAGTGAAAAATAAAAGCTGGGCAGCAGCGGGGGGGATGCAGGCTCTGAGAGAGGAAACTTTAAGAAAGTTCAGTTTTCTAAAATAGTATAAACACAGTTTTCTTAAGTGCAAAACATTTACATGGAACATGGTGGCGGAATAAATGTTTAGCCCTCGTGCTGAGTTTGATGTGTTTTAGCACTTTGATTTTAAAAAGGTAAAATGTCTCCTTCCTTATAAGGCTCCTTCTCGAGCAGTGATGATGACCCATTACAGTGTTTGATAAAAAGGCAGACAAGTCACTTTAGGTGGTGATGACATAAACTGCACTTCTCCCTTTTTATTGGAGAAAATAACTTGCTTTATTTGTTCACTGCCCACTGAGATAAATATCTGTCACCATCACATTAAACACTGTTTAATTTGAAAGTGTCACTAATCAACACTTTAAATATTAACAATGAATGAATGTGTTAAGTGAATGTGGTGCAGTCCCAATCAAAAGCTCACAGTGAATGTTCCCCGTCCCTGCAGCATGACTTCCTGTTTGGTTTAATCTCAACCCCGTTTCCAGCTGTGACAGCTGTTTCAGAAAGCCAGCTACCAAACAGCAGACAGACAAAGTTAGTGTAACAAACAGCTGACATAGATCAGGCAAAAAACTAAGACGCCTGGCTTTTCAAAATCAAGGTAAGATTCAAAGTCCAAAAAAGGTTTATCACAGAAAAATGGCAGATTCAAAATTAATAGATGAATAAGAAAACGTCAAATTAAGCTGACAGGGATCAAGCAGAATTTCAGATCAGGAATTGTGTCTAGATTGCTGGGGAGCTTAGTTAAAGGCACAGGCTGGTAATGAAAGTATATTGAGCAACTTATTTCCCATACATACGTATAAAACTAGGAAAATAAGGGTATGGAATGAGATTGATAACACTAAAAATGTGTCTGTATTTAAAAAGTGCTTCGAGGAAGTTAATAAATAAGTCAGAACTTGACCACACTAAATGGGAGAGAAGTTCTGATACAAGTGACTCTGAAAAGCATTTTATTTGCACCATTAATTCCCTTGTCATGTGTCTGTGATTTTAATATTTTACCTATTTGAAACAAATGTTAAGACTGATTCTTGCGTTGGGACCATTAAGCAGTTGGGGTTAGATTAGTATAGTTTTTGATTTGTGTTTTTAGCCTATAAATGTTTCTGTATAACACATGAACTCTCTTCCATTCTACATGGTGTAATTTATATTGTAAATACTTTCCATTTAGTGTCTGGGCCCTTGTTCTCAAGCTATATATTTGATTGTCCCATTATTACATATCTCCATTATTTGTAATTATGTGAAATGTTTGTGAATAAAATGGCTTGATAGAGTGATTGAGTTATTGATTGGTATATTGACTGATTGAGGTAATGGTAATCAGGGGGATAATTGCACTGTACTGCATCACTTGCAAAAACGTTGACATTCAATGTATCCATGGTCTGCAGAAGCGTACAATGGCAAAATAAATTCCTGTCAACTGAGCTGCTAATTGGGTGATGCAGATCATGAATGAAAGGCGCTAAAGGAAAGCAGGCAGGGGCGGCTTTCATGAAACGACATGAAAGTAAACAAAGCAAAGAAAGAAGCTGAATGAATGAACACTGTACACACTATTCATGCAATGATTTCATTCACAAGTTTAAACCTATTGTTTCTCCTTTATGTTCCATATTGTACACAAAGGAGGTCGAGTCCTTATTTACATTTATTTTGTAGCTTTACTCCTAGTGACTTTCAGACTGAAATATCTATTAAAGGAGACCTATCATGCAAATTGCACTTTTTGATGTCTTTTATACATAAATATGTGTCCCCGGTAGGGATGGTTATCACTAGGATTTTATCGATACCGATACTGCTTATCGATACCGGTATTTTTCGATACTCTTATCAATACTTTTCAATAATTTGGTGCTCAAAATTATAGACATGATTACAAGATGTAAAGATTAAACAACAGTCATTTTATTGTAATTTATTTTTATTTATTATTTAATGTAACTTTTTCAATGTCATACCAAGCAGGCATGAGTGTGTTTGACAGTGTGTCTCTGGAAGGGGGGCGGTAATTAGGGGCAGTTCATGAATCCATGTAAACATGACCATTGTTCAGTTGAATCGCTTTTGCCAGTTATGTGCTAAAGTAGCCGTTAGCCGGCCCGTTTTGCTAAGTGTTGATTTAGACTCTTGGTGTTGAACTTCTGTTCCGTGTAGTTAAAATGGTTAATATCGTCTGTTA
>NW_011338841.1:181863-200451 GCF_000735185.1 Notothenia coriiceps | reverse complement strand
CTTCCGCACCATAAACTCGTAAGCTGGCCGTCGCGACGCGCGTCGCGTTTGCGCGCACCTAACTAGATAGGACACGGCTGGCTTGAGCGATCCACTTGATAACCCGCGTCGTAGTACCGTTTAGCGAGAGCGCGTATGTTTTGGATTAGGCCAACTGGCTAACTCAAACATATCCAGGTTAGGTTGAACCAGCTTCGTAGTACAGGCCTCTGGTGATAGTCACCGTCATCAAAGTCAAATCAAGATCAATGAGCAGACACAAACACATACTATTTTTGAGCTTTTTGGAACAGTCATGAATCCATACAGACATACTGTACATACATACAGAACAACATAACAACCTACAGAAGAAATAGTTACAAACATAACTAAAATGGTCGGTAAGAGCAATATGTCAAATTAACTGAAGAGGAAAGGGAGGTAAGAACCCCTATTACCTTTAGGACAAGAACTGATGCCACTTTTTATAAAGGTGTAGGCAGTTGGGTCAAATGGAGCATTACGCTGAACTAGTTTGAGTTTGAACCACAAGGTCTCAAAAGTGACACGTTTTGGCCATCAGTAATTTTATCTTTCCACATCAGAAAATCACATTTATTTCAAACCTAACACTTGTGCTAAATCAACACAAACTCTACCCCAAGAGTGGTGTATTTTCGTAATTTATTTTTCAGAAAATACTTTCAAGACCATTCATTTTCAAGGGTCATGTTCTTTTTCTCAAATCCTTCAACATTTAGGAGAAAATCATTCTTATAGTGAACCCTGTCATTTAAAGAAATTACACTAAACACTAATTAGACACTATTTAAACTCCAGATCTGAATGTAACCCTCCCTGTCGAAGGAAGGATGAAGACCACAGATGGCAGTGATGTGGTCGATAGGCTGTTTTTAAATGGAGTTAAGGTAGTATCATCCTCCCTACCTTAACTCCATAAAAACTGTAGCTCTCTGAGGCAGACTTTACTAATCACACATCAGGTAAATCAGGCTGACGCTGGAGTAAACCCTGCTGGTTTATACGTCAGCCCTCCCTCGGCAGTAGTCATTGCAGGACTTCACTCAGTTGAGCACCGTCTAAACAAAGACTCCTACAGAATTACAGCTGTGGGCAGGGCCGAGGAAGAGGGAGAGCACAACAACACAAACGTAGTGAAATTAGTTTATGAAAAGGTCAATATTTTCCTTATGCCATCAGCTTTACAACGCTGCTCAAAAGAAGAACAGTTAAAACAGAGCTACTGTATTTCTACTGCTATTTGTAGTTTGAATACTTGTTCTCTTTTGTTCCTTGTTTTAACTTGTGTGTCAATTAACTACATTTTAAGTGTTTCATGCGTTTTTTAGGGGCCAAACTAGGAAAAGTCGATACCAGCCACCAATCAAAATTGGTAGGATCCTTTTAAAAATTGAGGGAATTTCTCGTTTGATAAGGTGTTTGGGTGTGTCAAATTGGCAAGACCACGCCCCCTAAGCATTTTCATGTATACATGTTCTCGTACTGCTTTTTACTGACCAACTGTAAAGACAGACTTCCTCTCTAGTGGACAATACAGTTTGTTTGATTCAAAAACAGCAGGAAAATGATCAACTAACAAATAAAAATAAAAGGATGTTTTGCATGCATTTGTATTTCAATCTAAGCTCAGTTCAAATGTTCAAATTAACTGGTCTTGGGCCTAATTTTCAAAGTTGTGGTCTCCCTCCACATGGTGTAAATTCATGCAGAGAGTTATTTAGCATGTTAAATGCTGGCATTCAGATAATGTGTTTACACCACTGGAACCAGTATGTCCAGTCAGGCAGTGACACGAGGTCAGACAATCCCACAGCATGTAAACAATCCCCCCCCCTCCAAACACAAACACACACAACTATTAGCACCAGAAACTGAAAGTGAGCACACCCAAAACATCTGTAATCCTCCTCCACAGCAAGGAATGGAAGGAGAGTTTAACCAGGAAGTGACGCTACAAAATCTAAAATGGACATCTACAACACAGATTGGGCAATAATAATATATGCTTTACTTTGTTCTTCTTCTATTTATCCTACTTTCTTTACAAAAAAATTGAATAATACAATAAAAACAAGTTCTAGTTAAATATTCATTGCCAGTCTCTGTGTCTGCTCAGGGAGCTGACAGATCTTATCGTATTAGAAATATACACACAAGAAAAGAAGGAAAAGAAGGAAAATTAAAATAAATATTAATCTCACTCACTGCACAATTACTCTCTCCTCCCCTCCCCTGAAGAATAATCAAACGCTCCTGTTCACATTCACTATGCTGTGCTGTCACTCAATAATCTGCTGAGTGAGTTATTTACTACCAGCTTCAGTGCACGTGGCGCAGGGTGTCAGGAAACTTAATTGTATGAGTCAGTTATCGACAGAGAATCTACAGCGAAACTACTTGAAACTGTTTTCTGTGCACTGATGTGATAAGGAGGGAATGTGCAGTTAGCAGTGTGCACAGATCAATAAAGTGAAGCATCTCACTGAAAACATAACATGTCCAACTGCATTCTCAGAGACTGAAGCAGCCAACTAGGATATACAGAGTAAGAGGGCCTTTTTGTTCGAATAAATTCAGAGTATAAATGCCAATAAGTTATTTGAGTACAAAAATGCTGTTTACATGATCGGTTGGTGAGAATTTGTGATTAGGTAGGAGTCATTTAAAGGTGGGGTAGGTAAGTTTGAGAAACCGGCTCGAGATACACTTTTTGTTATATTCCATGAAATGCTCTTAACATCCCGATAGCAATGAATATCTTAAGTGCTTTGACAAAAGAACCATAAAAAAAATGTCATCTGTGGAAGCCGTAGTACTGTAAAAAGCACGACCAATCATCTGAGCCGGCCCGGCTAAAATAACTGGATGGCCTACCTACCTGTCAGCCTTCCATCTGTGCACAAACTTATCTCGTGCCCTCATTGGTCATGTGCGCGTTGGTGTGTGTTGGAGGAGGGGCTCTGTAAGGAAGTGGCAGATTTTTTCCGGCTGTGTATTTTCAAATTCTAGTGCACTCGAGCCGGTTTCTCCAAAATGACCTAGCCCACCTTTAAGTTAAAATGCCCAAATGTTCTCATACCAGCTCAATCAAATGGACATTTGCAGCTTTTTATGTTTCATATATTGGTCAATTAGACCTAGGATCCTAATTTGGTTTATTGCCAACAAGGTTGTGACGTGCAAGGAATTTGGTTTGGCTCTCGTGCATGACATAAACATAGGAGAAAATGAAAAACAAAAATGGAAAACAAAAATTCCAATTCAAATGTGAAAAAAATACTACACAATATATAAAGAAAAATAAAAAAATCTCAATTTTTGAGAAATGTGCAAAGTTATCCAATAATTAATTGTAAGAATAATCAATAAAGAAAATAGTAAAAGCTATAGCCAAAGAGAAAAGTTTAGCAGCATTACAACATATTTGCAGGTGACCTAGAATTCAAATATGGTGTGATAACACGCACAGCAGGCCTCAGACTGTTTCTCAGCATCTCATGGGAACATGAAAATAAGAGTGATAACACATATTTTGCATCTCTGCAGAGAGAGTATGAGTTCATGAAGTGCCATTATCCATGTAGGCCTTTTGTGCTCGAACACACACCTGTAGTAGTCTTAAAGAGCCACAATGCATTGCAGCCACCCCCACAGGGCATCCGGCTCATACCCTGCTGTGCACCTGTCAGAGGCATTCCCATCATACCACGCAGCCGAGACACACACTCCCAGCATTCCTCCTCCAGCAGCCATCCCCCGCAGGCTCGGGTGTTCCCCACATAGAGCTACCTGAAAATCTGCCTGAGGGGAACACGATCGACCAATCAGGACGCTCGCAGGGTGAAAGAGCTGCATCAACATCAGCAAATAACAACAAAAGTGCTTTGCTGTTCAATGCAAATTATTTCTGTTTCAGTGGAATTGGTTACACACTTACTCACTTGAATCAAACTTTAATAAAAGAAAAATTAGGAAAAACCAAGCCCCCAGGAGGTGAGCTGGATATTGAAAACATTTCAGTAGTAGCCAAACGGTTAGTCTGTCTTTTTTGCATATATAAAATTTGACTGAGCGTGACCCTCAATGACAGAGCTGATCGGAGGCGGGGCTTAGCCAAAAGAGCTAGTGCGTGTTCTATGGGCCCAAGACCCCACATGATCTGGATACTTTTGTTTTTGAGTCAGTCCTTTTTGGCTTAATGCGCCACTGGGCATCTCTCATAGGAATGAACGGGGACCCGCCCCGACGCCTTATCCAGTTCTCTTTATACATCCAAGGTAAAAAGCTAACATTGTGATTATTAAAGTCTGCACAATTTTTTCTGAATACTGCATGTGTGAGCAATGTGCATATCTTTTCCTTCTATTTTCTGAGATACAACCAATTGCTCATCATACTTTATTTACGTAGTATCTAGGCAAATTAGACTTCAAACAGTCGTCTCAATGTGTCCAAAGACTGAATATAGTATAATAAGAAAAACTCACTTTTCAGGTTTGACCATTTAAGAGATGTGTGCTTATGTAAATTCAAAATGTGGGCTGTGGCAACAAATGGTTGATAGCAGACTCTTCAGTTCCCATGAAAACAAGCCCTGGACCAATAACAGGAGTTCGCAGCCATACTCTGCTGGAAGTAGAGCAACAGACCTATATGGCTACAAACCACCAACAACATTATCAAGCAGTAGTATATTTCTGAAAAACGGGATTAAGTAGTCCATCTTCTGCCTTAATTACACAGCCTACACTAACCCAGGTAATCAGCTGAGCCATCAAACTTAATTTCATAACACAGTCATTCATCAAAGTAAAATCTTAATAAACCATCAGACGTGTTCGATCAGACTCTGTGGGTTAAAGACGCTAGCTTCAACAAGAAAAAAAACCTTCCTTCCTCTGAAAAATTCTACCCTGACATGCAAATGTTGGTGGGAATCCCCATCACACCACTGTCAGACTTTTGTCTGTCACAAAGATTGACCAAACTGCAGCAACAAGTCATAAAGAGTTTTGACTGAGGCCATCTTTCTTTTGGCTGTAAAATATATATTGCTCTTATTTTATTGAGAAACGTTCAGGGAAACTTGCATGGTTTAGTTAAAGTTATTTTGGGGAATAACTGTGAGAACAAACTGAGGTAAAGCTCAGGTGGATGGAAAAAATGGGACCAGACAAAACAAAAGCCTTCCAGGAATTTCCTGAACATCACAGGTGGATGGTAAGTAATAACCGAGCAGGAGAGAGATGCCGGACAACAGCTTATTTTTTTTTTTATTTACAGCAGAGCGCATTTACGCCGGAACCTGTCGCTATGACAACTGTCGGTTTCTGTGGCAACAGTGGGAAATACTCTAATCAACAGGGACTGAGTCACTTCCTGTCTCGCGCGGTCCTTCCTCTTTTGAATCTGCTAGTCTGCAGCGGGGTCGGCTACAGAGCCACTAAAACACGTTAACACACTGCAAACACCAACACACGGGTACATAAATGTGTGTGTGCGAGACAAACACACTTCATCTACTTCTTCATAAATTCCAATTCCAAGTATCAAATGACAAGTTTGGCTTAAGTTTGAAATATAAAGTTAATTTCTACAATAATTTAATCCATCATCATACGTGATGACACACATGATATTATTATCTATTGTTGAGGAAATAATGTCCAAAAAATCTCAGAAACCTTTCATTTTTATCGCCACGTCTTTGTTATTTAGAAATGTCTAAAAAAAAAATGATATCAGTCACTAAAGAAGTAAAAGTTCTCAAATGTTGTTGTTTTTTTAAACACAAGCAGCTGTGTGAGGACTTTGGCAAAATAGGATATGGAAAAACTGGAAAGACTTCATGTGGAAATATCAGACGACAGAAAAGGAAATGGAGATGAATCTGTCCAAACATTGAATTCTAACTCTCAAGACTTGTCATTTTCTGCTTTACAGTCAGTACCAAAACACAGAGCCTAATAACCAACTGTAGCTTAAGCATCAGTGGGGATTAAATGATCAAACTGACATCCGCTGCACTGAACTGCCTAATACAAATGGGTGGACTTCCCAGTTGTTCAGTCAGATTGAGGCTCATAACAAACTCTGCGAAGTAGATCTTCCCATTGAAGAGCACCAATCCATCTCCACAATGCTCCCTTTTAACCAAAAGATATAGAGCCAACTGTATGATACTCTTTGGAAACTTTGCTTGTAAGGCAACATGAGACCAGAAGTTGCTGTTGCACTCAAACCTGAGTCAGCAGCCTGCTGTGACTGGATGTAACCAATGGAATCAAAACTGAATTTCATAATGAAATTGACTAAGAAACAGTATATAAAGTGCATGGGTCACATCATGACCAATACTTGATCCCCTTAGTAAGGTCAAGAGCGTTGAATCTTCATCAAAATTGGCCAAATGTATCATTCAGATCACAGAATAAGTAAACATAGAGAAATAAAGGAGGTCCTATACCCAGCTCTATCTAAGGTATCAACAGCAAAATTACAAAAAGTGAGTAAGTGGAGGTCAAACGAACAAACTAAAGCCGAACACGAAGCCATATTTTACAGATTTCAGTTCCTATCTATCAACACAAGTGCATGACTTCTGAAGTCCAAGCAACCAGTAATTTCATTCAGATGCTGAAAGATGCATTCTTAGCTTAATTCTTGAGAATTTCCTTCTTTTCTTAAATGTTTTTGACAGTAAAACTGATTATTTGGGGGTTTTGGTCTGTTGGTTGGAAAAAAGAAGCTTCTAGGAATATACGATTACAATTTTTCAAAATGTTCTGACATTTTGTAGGCATTTTTTAAAAGAATGTTAATGAAATTGCCAAAGAACCCCTATTTGTTGTGGATTGTTCATGCCATGGCCAATACATGAACCCTTGGTACGGTCAGTATTGGTGCCAATCCGGTGAACTAAATCAATGCATCTGGTATCTGTATCCTGAGGATTTCCTTCTTTTCTTGTGTGTCTTTGATAGAAAAACTGATTATTTTTGGGACTGGTGGTCGGAGGAAATAAGCAATTGGAAGACTAATCTTTGGCCTCCTAATGGCAATCCTAAATTGAAATGTTCATACTTTTCTGAAATTCTTGTGGGCATTTAATGGATAAAATATTCCGTAAATATATCGATGATTCTGATAATAGCCTGTTGCAGGCCTTATTGCAGCTCTATTTCTATTTCTTTGAATCGCCGCCAGCTTTCCCCCTTTTGAGAAGCCTGAAGAGGTTTAGTCAGCAGGTGAATCATCTTTCAGCTCTTACCTTTTGGCTTCCTCCAGGTGACACAGATACTCGTAGGCCATGTTGGCCTGCCGCCGTTCATCCATCTCCTCCGCTGTTAGCCGCTCGACCCCATCCAGGACCGCTGGAGCCCAAAAAACATACACAAATGACTTTCAACTGAGGCAAAAACAGAAGTTATTATCCGATATCTGAGAGAACACTGGAACCTTTAATGAATTGACCGCTAAAGTCAAGAAAGAATAAAACATTTTTATTTTTTGTTGCTGTTTTCTCCCTGGTTGCATCGCCAGGAGAAGTTTCCATCCCACTCCCAGGCCTCTCCTATATACTGAAGTGTTTTACAAAGGAAACAGGCCTCATTCATTAGTCATCTGTGTAGCAAGTTAACAAATGAGCTCAATGTGGCTCAGGGCTGCCAGACTGTAAGATGAGGGCAAGCCTTTGTCTTTAAATGGCATGCTTATTCATACGCCACAAACAAAAAACAATGAGTGGAGCCGTGATCCCGCCTGCACTCAAATGTTCCCTCAAATAAGTTTTCTCCCAAATGATAGAGCGGGGGGATGGGGCACAGGAGGGCGCGCAATACAAAGAGGCCCCATTTTAGCCTCCTATCCTGTCACATCAGAGGTGGGTCAGCAGGCATCATCATCAACAGGTAAATCCTGATTTCAACAAAAACTGACAACACATGCCATAGAAATTCACAAATCACCCTTCAGCCCCAGTTTCTAGGTTCACCGTTACAATTCAAAAATGGAATGTTGGCATGTGCCTGCTAAAATAAACTACTTATTTTGTTCCATATTTGATGGGTTATAATGTGCAACCAAAGTGAAATATGGAGGCCTAATATTCACACAATCTCCACATTTTGCACCCAAGATTTTGTTCTAGTTTCTTTTAGTTTAAGTTCATTAAAAGTGATCCATGGGCGTTGGTTTTCAGTTAAAGTGTATGAAGAAATACAAATAAAAACCTTGCATTTGGAACATTCTGCCCTGGTTTTAATACTTGGCGTGCGTAGGTAACCACTTGGACGTTAAAAACTAACGTGTATGTGTGGAAGAAAAAGTTGTGTAAACTCTAAAAGCAGACCTACTCCCTCTTCACACTGCGATGCATTATTATTAAAAACGCGGAAGTCATAATTTAGCTGTAGCCATGCTGTCAGAAATAAAACCCAAACTGAGCATTTAGTTCAAAAACTTTTCGAAAACCTTTGAGGTGCGTTTGCATGCAGCAAAGCGGGGATCCGGGGCTGTTCTCCCCGGTAGAGTGAGGGGAAGCCGCCCGCCCGCCTGCCTGTCCGCCTGCATGTCAAGGTGAGCAGAAAGAGAAAACTTACAGCCATATCTCGGCCGGAGCCCGTCTGCCTCGTCAGAAGTTGACATCCTGCTCTCTTGAGAAACGCGGCACTCTGCGCTCCACGGTTAGCTTCAGTAAAGAAGAAAAAAAACTTCACGCACAACTTTGGACAGCTTGGTTCCTAAACCCTCCGTAGTCACAAAAACACTCAAATCTGACAGAAAACCGGGCAGGACATTTCGGCCCTCTTGTTCCTCCTCTGCACTTTGACTGTAGACTTTTTCTTCTTCAAACCTCACTGATGTCACTGGGTGTGTTCTTCCTAATCCTGAAGTATGCGTTTCAGGAAACAGCTCGACAGCCTCCAGGTGGACAGAGAGCTGCCACAGCGCCACCTGCTGTCCGCTGCAGGCAGGTGCAGAGGCAGGGCTCCAAGCAGGGCTCTGGGAACCCTAATTATAAGTTATTAGTGTTTAGTGTTTGCATTATTTTATAGTAGAATATTATATCATCATTTTATTATCAATACAAAATGTTTACTATGAGTGTTTAATACATTTAGGGTAGTAAAACGTATGATATTGGCCTCTAAAATGTAATGGACTAAAAGTATAAAGTAGCATATCATTGGAATAAAGTAAAGTACAATTATGTCTTAAGGATATTTACCTGAAACAACTTCTGTTCATCTTCTTAAATAAGTATTTTACTTGTATTGAGTATTACTACATAGACAGTATTTCTATTGTTACATAATTAACATAGTACTTCAACCTCTGGATGATATTAAAACGGAAACAATGTTTGAAGATGAATTAGCGTTTATGGTTTACTTTCTGGAAAATACTTTTCAGTGTATGAAAAATAATATGCATGGTAATTTTCAATGTTTAAAATAGTTTAAAGGGGCCCTTTTCTGCAAATGTTCAGGTTCATGTTATGCCTCTACTGCAGTGGTTCTCAAACTTTTTCTGTCAGGCCCCCCCTTTGGAGAAAAAAAGAAGTCGGGCCCCCCCAACACAAATAGTCAGGCTCAGTGGTGGCGCCAGAGATTTATTTTGGGCGTGCTGTGGGGTAGCTTGACGTTTCATAGAGGGTGCTCAAACATTTAGGGTTTCCCATTAGACTGTGGGTGTTTCTCAATCTCGAGTAAAGCTGCTCCAGAGCCACTATTTCAAGCATATATACGTCATTGAGTGCCGCCGAAGTACTGTTCCAATGTCCAGCATACTTGGAATTCTACCGAGCCCGGCGTACTTCGTTTGGAGAAATTTCGAGGCTGCACATGTGTAGACTCCGCGGTCTTAAAATCCCCACAATGCTTTGCGCACGGACCAATTTCCCCAAATCTGTGGCGGAAAATGTAAGGCGGGGCCTCTAATATGACGCACACCTGCACACTTGCTAGCCTGTTCCACTCTTTGTTTTCCGAATGCCAGGAAGGATTCTTCCTCGCTTCTGAAGCAAGTGACTCGGAAGACAGCTACCAAGCAAGCGTACTCGAGATTGAGAAACACCCAGAATATACTACAGGATGTCATGTACAATGTGTTGGAGCGCCAGCCAATAGATGCGTTAACACTACATAACAGTAATATTACTGTTCATCACATCTTCATTAACTGAAGAGAAACTGATGATCTTATCACAGTTCTGTTCAATTGCTATTTGTCTCTATCTTATCAGACATATGTTCAGTATTTCTATAGGTCTCACTATAGTTCCAGAGACTCAGATAGAAACTGGACCTTGAGAAAAGACTATAGTCAACATTTTAAAACCTACAGCTGTAACCTCAAGTCATCCTAATAAATAACATTTTAATCTGGTTTTCAGGGCAGTCACGAAACAAACCTGACTGATTTGATCTGATTGACATTTTTGAAATATGTAAACAAAAAATGTATTGATAACTCAACTTTCAAAACTAATATAGTCACCTTTAGAGAGAAAAAAATGTAGTTCTCACTTTAATCTCAGAATTCTGAGAAAAAAAACTATTTTGGTCAGATCTCCAAATCATTTTCACATGAGGCCCTAATCCTCTTCCGGAAAAAAATAAGATGTAAAAGACACATAGTTTGCCCCCCTGATCTCCACAAGCAGGTCCCCATGTCTTTGAATCTCTGCCAAGGCTTTATCACCTTTGTGTAAGATCTCCATCTTGGAACAACAAGGAATGATGCATCCAATGATCCGAGGACACAGGAAGAGATATAGGGCAATAAACGGTCTGATTAACAACTTGTCCTGAGGCCTGCATTAGTCCCAAATGATCCGTTCCTGTACCTACACATTAGGCACTTCATTAAAAGATACAGAGATGGTTAAAAGATACCCAACAGGTATCGGACTGAATTTAATTAAGAAAATAGAAAAACACTTGCAAGTGAAAACACCATCTCAGACATCTATTCTAAACAGCTGACATGGCAGAAAATAAAGAGAAATGTCAGTAATCCATATTTAGGACAGTACTTATGAGTATATACTTGAACAACCATACATTTGAAAAGTCCTCAATATAAAGACTTGTATTTGAGTTGTGGTGTTTAATAAAGAAATACCATCTGTCACAATGTTATGTTCCTGACATTTCAGGAAAGGTCACATAGTGTTATACATGTAAATGTAATTCCCAAACTGTTATCTGCAGAGTTGTGCTTTTTATTTTAAAGATATCCTTTATAGGACAACTGAAAGTGCTTATTTTGCCTTTTGATTGTCCAGAAAATTGTTTTTAACGAAAGTAAAAACACTGAATAATTTTCCAACAACTTCAATTTGGCACTGAAACTATAATGAGAGAGAGGGAGGGATTAAAAATACATGACAGCCACCACCCCCCCCCCCATCTCTTTTTCCGAAACATGGTGGGTGAGTGATCTGCCCCAAAACAAATAAAAGCAAATGCTTTTCTTTACTCTCTGTGTCTGTTTACATCTGGTGATCCGAATTGCAATCCCATCTCTTTTCCGAAAAACATGGTGGGTGAGTGATCTGCCCCAAAACAAATAAAAGCAAATGCTTTTCTTTACTCTCTGTGTCTGTTTACATCTGGTGATCCGAATTGCAATGTATTTAAAAAAAACAAAAAAAACATAAAATCTGTTTTTAAATAAAGAATGTAAATGCCACTGCAGTACAAAGTTTACTATTTACGGAAAAGGTTTCTAATTTTTAGGTTTTCTGAGATGATGCTCAATTTATTGATTTAATAAAATGTAAAGTGAGTCTGGAGTCATGAGTACGGTGGCTGACAGGGGCAAATAAACTACAACGGCCCAAAACGGAAGCTCTGCATAAACTAGCTTTTTAGGTACATTTCCAGTGACAGGGATTATTGGCAAATGTATCCCCGAACGTCAACAAGCGTCCGGTCCCAGCTGTGTGCATCACTTTAAGAGTCCCTGTTTCCAATAGTGTTTTGAGCTTTTATTTTTTATTTGCATTGTTTTGTATCTGCGACACACACTTAACCCTGTGAGTTGGTGAAGATGTTTCTTCATTTGCATGTGTTTCGGCATATTGATGTTTTTATGTCTGCATTGCTTTATAAAGTTTCTCCTAATGGGCCGTTGTAGCACGTTGGCCCCTGTCAGCCACCACATTTGAGGCTTCAGTTTATACCTTTCATTATAGGGAGGTTTTTTTCCAGATGAAAGTTCAGGCTTTGGAGTAATTCAGCTTGTTAATGCAAAAATAAACGTTTTAGTAATCATGCATCTTGAATCAGATAGCATTTTTAAGTCAATTTAAACTGTGATGCCATTCATAATGATTAAACTCTTCAAAAACAACATTAAAATAGCACTAATAGAAACATTAAATAGCACTCTGTTTCATTCATACACTAGGAAAATACCTTCACATTCAAAGAAAAAGTTCCTCTTATATTAAACATTCTAAATGGATTTGTGTTGTCTTTCTTAAGCAATTTATTGGGCGGATATGAATCTTAATATTTACACTGAATGCCTTTATTTATTTTACTTACATTTTGTAGTGTATTTCTACACTATCATAATTAAATATATAAAAGTGCTGTTTCCGATCTTTGATAGATGAACTTGTTCATTACAGCTAGAGATCTTAACCTATTATTCCATGTCAATATCTTTAAGTATTAGTTCCTCAGTCAGTACCTTACTTTAGTACAGTACTTGAGTACTTTCCACCACTGCAGAGAAGACGAGTTTCAAATAAATATATTCACATAATCTGGAAAGCTAATATAATTTAGAAGACAGAGTGTGTTGGATTTCTCCACCCTGCAGCCCAGGCTCTCCTGCATGTTCCTCCTGCAGTGGCCTCTCGGGCGGGGCTATGCGAGCCCATATAAGAGTGGTGGATGTCCGGTGGTTGGAGGGAGATCTCCTGTGGACCGGCAACGACTCTCTGCTCCACCACCACTGATCTGCTGCCTCTTGCCAGGACCCCCGCCCTCCTCCTCCGGCAGCACCACGGATAGCTCCGGGATGCTCCGCGGGATGCTGTTCCTCGGCCTGCTCTCCGTCCTGTGTCACGGCCAGGCGTCACAGGAAGTGTCCGCCGAGGACTTGAGAGCGGACAGACCCGAGCCGGCCACAGACAGAGACCTGGTCAGTATCTGGACATGCTCCACCCGTGTTGATTTATGGAGAAAAGTTAATAGTGTGGTTCAAAAGATAAAGATCCCTGAAGCTAAACTTTTGCAGAATGAACAACCTGTTGAAGATTGTGTATATGCAAGTGTCTATCAGATTTAGCTTTTTTTTTTGCAAAAGTGTGTGCAAAAAGCCTTTGGACATCCCCTGTTTATTTTCTTTGGATTTTATAGAATATTTATTTCCCTGCAAAAGAGGAAACATTCACAGAAATATACCATTATTAAATCTATGTGTTATAGTTATACACAATAGATTGACAGTCAACATACATAAACGTTTTATGATAGGAATTCAAACGTTGGTTGTACTTGGTCTTTAAAATGAGGATGCATGTGGAGTTTTCATTGAAATGTACTCATGTATTGGTCAGAGGTTATTTTTTCAACCTTATTTTAACACTGATTTTCCACCTAAACTCTACCTACCCATCATACTGCAGCTAATCTATGTTCAAACCCACACTCCATTGTTTTAACTTCTGGTACAAATCCATCAAATGGAACTTTGGTAAATGTGTGTAAAAGATGAACAATATAAAAAATGGCACAATGGTTTTAATTGGGTCCTCAATAAAGAATTACAGACACAGAACACTGGCCTACAGTTTAAAAAAGTATATTATTAATTGAAAGAAACCTAACTGGACCCCCCTGTTGTGTTTGTGTCCCCCCCACCGCCACCCCACCCTTATTTTGGTGTTCCCTGTACATTTTGGCCATTCTGTTTTAACTGCTCTAAATGTATTAATCACATTTATCATCAACATATTTTCATAACACCCTTTTACTATGTCTCAGACTACTGGTGTCCATGAATAACTGCAGTGAATATACAGAATCAATGTTATATGTTATGCCTGCTGTGGAGGATATCATAAGGCCTTGAAGCAATCAAATCAAACAATATTTATGATGATGAAAGTAGTACATACATATATGATTTGACCCGAACCAACAGGAGGGTTACGTTGATATTTAAATGTTTTAGATATGAACTTTCACAAACAGCTTGAATTGGATACATTTGTCTATTTTTTTGCAATCTATTCTTTGCTGAGCAGATCGAAGCACTGGAGGCTCTGCTGGGCAGGATGCATGACCGGAGTCCTTCCACTGAAAAGAGAGGAACCATCGCACTGGTAACGTCATTATTTATGGATGCAGCAATACCTTATGTCCCTATAATTTTGTAATTTAAAGATTAGTGTAAGACATTCCTATACATTGTGTGCAAAACTCCATCACTGCTGTTAAATTAAACCAGTAATTAAAAGATAAGGAGAAAAGTGTTTTACTTGGCGCAATTACAGCCTTGCTGCCCGACTCCAATTAGCTGAAAGAGAGCAATTTAAAGCTTTAATCCTTCTGAAGTGAGACAAAACCAGCTAATGAACAAGACTTAATTATTCCTCTGAAAAATGCTGGAATGATTAACATGTCACCCTCTTTCTCTTGTGTCATACATCAGAAGAAGAACTGAGAATAGGAACAATGACTCAAATCTAATATACTGTATAATGGAAAGACCTTAAGGTGTCAATTAATATTAATAATGAAGTACTTCCTGCCAGTGTTGCCAATCCTCTTTGGAAATTGAACAACCTTTTTCAAAGTTTTTATTGTTTATTAATGTCCTCTCCACCTCCCCTCAGTGCGGGATGGGGGACCGGTGTGCCATGAAGTTCGGGCCCCGCATCGGGAAGCTGTGTGACTGCGGCCGAGGAGCCAACTGCAACTCCTACCTGCTCAAGTGCATCTGAAACACTGAGGACTTTCATTTCGTTTTCCACAAACCCAGCATCACTTGTGCAGGACAAAACATCCTCTATGCCCTCAGGAGGCTTCAATAAACTGAGTGGAACATCATCTCAGTGTCTAACTTCATCATTTATATCCGTTATGCAGCGTCGCTGTTTGGGCAGCTGCTTGCCTGAGGATAAGCATGGATTTTGTAATGATGACTGATAATTGACGGCTGCATGTAAATGTTTTATGTTCAATAAACAAATGTATCAACAACTCTTATGTTTTTTATTAGTCAATGTTTACTCGTAGGATTGCAAGCTCCATTTTGCCGTATTCATTTGAGGGATGAATCAAGTTTTGATTTTTTTTTAAAAACATATATAAATTCTGAAATGTTATGGTAACTTTTTGTCCATATTGGGGCTTTAGACATAGTATCTTGGATTTGTATTAATCTATTTTCTGGTGACCCTTTTCTTAAAATTAAGAAATTATGGGATCAAATCAAATAAAAAACAACATAATATAAAACTCTTCAGCAGAAAGCAGATAGATATTCATTTATACACCACAATACAACAATGTTTAAATTATTTAAATGCAATTTAATGGTTTAAACACATGAAAATGCTTTAGGTTTTCCATTAAGAATGGGAAATGTCAACATAAATGCTTTGACCTCATGAAAAGTTTGCACTGCCCCCATAACAGGATACATGAAGTGTTCAGCTGAAATATAAATGAGAGCTTTTGACAGTCTGTCAGTAATCCTGGACATGTCTGTCATTTAGAAATAATAATCAAGTCAGCTGTCTCAGGCTTCTCACCTATTGAAGGCGTTTCAATCTGCTCTGTTTTCTGAGTGATCACTTCAGAGTTAAGTTTCTAAACTGGCTTATTATGGCATAGCTGGAAAAGGACTTAGATACTTAAAATGAGTGAAAGTAGTCAAACCAAAGTGTAGGAAAACAGATTAATAAAATATGAAATGTCTTGCATTAAAACAAAGTAATTACACAACATATAAGAATGTATTGCAACAGTACAGGAATTAGGTCAAACAAAATCATAAAAAGAAGTAAAAACATAACAGCGAATAATCTATATTGCCAAACAAAAAGATAGTCCGACAATCTGTGAAAGTGTCTGTGAAGAAAATATATTTTAAATAGTTTACATACAACATTTAAAAATGTCTGAAATGTAACACAGGATGAGGAAACTGAAGAGACCTTGCCTCGCTTATATGATGTTTCCCAATAAATCACACCACTATCAACTCCATCGTTGATTGACTCTACTTTAAAAAAGAAGCCCATGTTCTGTAACAAAGATGAAAACATTATATTAAAGGTCACCTATCATGCTATTTTTAGGCAATAGCATAGGTCTCAGAAATAAAAAATATATAAAAAACATGTCTATGAAGTGTTTTGGTCAAAAAACCAAACAGATCGACCATTCTAGCCATGCCTCATATCCCTCTATTTCACTTTCTGTTCCAAAAGTGCTGATTCTGGGTATAAACAGGTCTCTCTTGAGAATGAGACCCTGTGTCTCAATGAGATGTTCACCTGTATAAATAAAGGTTTTTTAAACTGAAAAATAAATAAAAGTAAGAGGGGGCGGAGCATATGCCGGCTCATGCGGGACCTGGCAGATACTGTCTAAAATGCTGCGGTGATGAAACGCAACGATTATTAGATCAATGATTATTTAAAAAGCTCCTTATATCCGTTAGCTTGGCTAGTTAGCACCATATGCTAACCACAACGATCTCTGGTAGATACCCACCGGTGCTCGAGCTCTCGCGCACGCACACAAAATGGCTCGTGCCACACACACACAGAGCAGAGCTTGAATGAAACACAGAGACCCAGAAGTAAGCTACTTGTACTCACGAGGTCTATTATTTGCAGAATCCCTATCGCTGTCAGTTGGTTTTGATTGAGTGTCCACACATGGACGTTTAAGGACTAAAAAACGATCAATTTTTGACTTTGCTGTTAGCAAATAATTTGGCACTCTAGCTAACAGGAAGTCACTCAAGTGTCACAAAGTAATTTAGCCTATGGATAGGTCAAAAATCGAATGGGTGCTGGCCATTGGCCTAATCATATCACCTGTGTTGGCTTTATGTTTTTGGTCAAACATTTGTTTGTTTCACATTTGCATTGATGTAATCAATACTTTTTCTAATTTCATTTAATAAAAATAATAATAATTTTCCAAAAAAACCGAAAAAACAAAAAAAAACATTTCTTGGGGGTGCTTAGGGGGTGCTTTGGCAATCCTGGGGGGTGCTTCAGCACCCCCTAGCTCCCCCTGGCGCCTCCCCTGCGTAGCCATGATGATAATTATGTCTTACCTTTGTTGTTTTGTGATCAAAAGTTGTGTTCAAGGGCATAACAACGGTTAATCCAATGTCTGTGTAACTTTAAAATGATTACTGATAATCCATAATTACAATTATAAATAATAAACGCAATAAACGGATCGTTAGCCGACCGGAGCTTCCGGTTTAGGAGATGCGCACGCAGCGTCTCGTTTTAACTGAACAATGGTCATGTTTACATGGATTCATGAACTGCCCCTAATTACCGCCCCCCTTCCAGAGACACACTGTCAAACACACTCATGCCTGCTTGGTATGACATTGAAAGAGTTACNTTTTTAAATAATGGGACACAAGGGTTCGGTCCGGATTGATTTGCAGTTCGGTCCGGATCCGGACCTTGGTCTGGAGTTTGAGAAGCCCTGGTTTAAAGCGATCACGCTTTAAACCAGGGCTTCTCAAACTCCAGACCAAGGTCCGGATCCGGACCGAACTGCAAATCAATCCGGACCGAACCCTTGTGTCCCATTATTTAAAAATAAATAAATAAATTGATGTATGTAATGTAAATTAAAGTGGACCTATTTTGCTATATTGGACCTATTATGCTATATTGTAAACATATATTGTAGGGCCATACCTATACAAAACATGTCTGTGAAGTTTTTTGCTTAAAATACCAAACAGATCACCCATTGTAGCCATGCCTCATACTGCTCAAACACCTCTTTTGCAGCCCTGTTAGAGAAACGTGGATTTTGGGTCCTTAGCTTTAAAAAAATAAAAAGAGGAGGCGGCGCTAATGCCTGATCAGAATTCTACCGGAGATAAAGTTAAATTATGCTGTGATAAAACGCCATCCTGTTCTAAACCACATCAAAGATTACATTTTCTGAAACAGTATGGAGCTCAAATGCTTTTTCTCTTGCGGGTTTATCACAAGGTGAGTTCTTTTTTTTATTTCCTGCTTTTTAAACACAAGTGCTCTCCAGTACAGGTTAGCTCTGAGTGTTAGCGACGCTTGCTAATGTAAACAAAGACGAGATTACGTCCAAAACATGTCAGGCATTGTTTCTGATAGCAACTTTGTGTGGGTACGCTGCCGATTTGACGTCAGATCGGCAGCAAATCTGTACCCGCTCGTTGTACCCCTGTTTTTAAAAAGATTTGGGTACGGAGGAAAAGAGAGAGGGTTTTATTGTCTGACGCTGCGTGAGTTCAACATGAACATGAAACACCCTCAAGGGGGCCCCATGCGAGCCGAAAACCTTGTTG